>NC_056736.1:31085677-31134997 GCF_019279795.1 Protopterus annectens | reverse complement strand
AAAGTACAACTACCATTGTCCACTGTAGAAGGGCTACTAACAGCAGCCACCATGCACACACCTGTATACACCACCCCCAGACCTATTGGTCATGTGGCACAGGCAGTAACTGTTATACCAACCCGTGACATGTGCTTACCTGTATCCAGGATATGGCACAGCCAAGGTGTCACCACAGTGCCATACCCATTGTGAGATATGATAGCAAACCATCCTCCTGCTGACACATGGACACCTACTACACAAATGAATAACATTATGGACACCACAATTACTCAGTGTTAATAACAGCTATAATGCATCATGGCTGGGCAGGTACACTACCTGACATGTAAATTAAACATTACTGCTGACAACATGTTACACAGCAGTACATTGGTACACTGCACTACAGGCACCATGTGCATCAGAACCATATTAGCCTGTCCCTGCATCAATGTTATGGATGATAGGGATGTGGCACAGGTATCATCATATGCACAGGGTGTGCTGTTAGTTTGCCAGAGACCTAGGTTGGGCCATACTTTTGATCCCATGTGTATAAATGTAGGATTTTAATTACTGATAAGGCCGTGGTGATGTGGTGTGTGTAGGTATGGGGTTGCCCTAGGTGTGTTTGTAATTTGTGTGAGTATGCATGCACACAGTTCTGCCATGTGGCTGCCCTATACAGGTATTTGTTGGACAGCTGCAGACCATACCTGACAGAATGTGCAGTTCACCGCCTCAGACCAGGGACACAGAATTGTGGCTGCCAGGGTTTGATGGGCACATCCAGGTACAAGCCTTGATATGCTACTCTCCCCTGATGATGACAGATGTCTGCTTTAACCAGGTCCCTCCTGGGACAGGTCAGGGCAATGTGCATGTGGCCTGCTGTGGTGTGGTGTGGACAGTACCCCCCCTGCAGTGCTGGGGCTGGTACTGCCACTATGGGAGTGGCTTGTTGTCCTTGCATGTCCATGTTGACCTCCAGATGTTGGTGTTGCTGGAAATATGTCCACGTAGCCGTCACACCACTACCACCACATGCTCTAGCATGGACAATCCACAGTCGAGGAGTCCCACCATCTCACCCCACCATCTATTCTTCACCTCTGTAAATTAATGGAGGGCACCTGCAAGATCACGGATGTTGTCACTTACAGCTAAAAGTGCAGCCCTCTGCAGCCTCATACCCTGTCTGGTGTACCATTCCATATGTGCCCACACCTCCATGACAGCCTGAAACATGCATCTTGTGGTACGAGATGTGGCACTTCTGCCAGGGGCAAGAGAACCAGCAGCCTTCCCACGAGCACCCCTGAACATTTGTCTATGTGGTACCCTGCCCAGACATCCGGCTATGTCTGCTGTGTCCAGGCACAGCAGCCATAGATACCAGACTGTCCTGTGCACTGTCACCAACCGCCAACTGTCCCTCTGCTATGGCCACTGAAGATGGGGTATCTATAGGCACTGTGCCTGTGTGCGGGGATGGGTGGATAACAAGGGGATGTCAAACAATGGTGCGGTTTCAGCCAATGACAACCCCACCTGTGCAACAACACACCTATCATTTTCAGTGTCTGTATGGACACCAACATCATATTGCCTGCAGGAGGGACACCGACCCACCTCACCACCTGTAAGGGGAAACAAGTAACATACTTTAAGACCTGTTCATCATTGCTCAACAGTACACACATGCACACACACACACATGCACACACTCACACACACACACACACACACACACACACACACACACACACACACACACACACACTGACATTCCACCATAATACCTACCTATCCCTGAGTTTAAAGACTGTCCCAAGTTTATTCTCTTAAGTTCCCCATCCTGCATCACACTCGGAAACTTACACTCATTAATACCAGTCATTAATGTATCATTCTTCTAATTGCCTAGACAAGTGATCACAAAACATGACCTGTTACTCATTACCTGTTTGACTTGATTGGAGTCCGTTTTACAAGGGCTCACTGCTGTCATCCAGTATTCACCTTAGGTTTGTCCAGACATCTTGAGCATGGCCCTCATTTGTTAGTGGCTACTACAGTCACTCAATAATGTCACACACTGGAGTGTCATATGTAACTATTGCTCAGAAGATGCAAGATCTGTTGTTCTATTAAACTTATTATGTGGACAACTGTAATATTTGGATACACTCACTGGTGCTGTGTAGTAATTACCCAATGCATCTGTAGTGCTGCATATGTGGATATTCTTTCACCTTTCTGTTGATTGCATTTATAACAGTATATCTGGTGTCTAGTTTCTTTCCCATTACATGTTACATGCTACAGACCTTATTATACTATCAGCTGTCCTGAGATTACATATCAGGCAAGTATTCTTGGTATCTCATGTGTTAGTCTATGTCCATGTATTGCACAATTTCAAAGGGAAGTCAAGACGTATGAACAACCCCTCAATCACACATGTGCATACATGGACACACACATACACACATACACACACACATACATCCTACATACATCAACCCCCCTCTTCCACTCCACCAGATTGCACTTACAGATAAAATAACACCCCCCCCCACACACACACACACACACACTTACATGTGAGGTTGCACAAAGATATTACACACAGACCTCCCATTACCCATCTGTCAACATGCATAATGTATGGCACTCAACAGCATGCAGTGCAGTTATAGTCAATCCATGCTAACAACAGTATACATGTGTGTGATGCATCGGTTGTGTTAGTAGGTGATGCCCCTCCCCCTTGAAAACACTGCACCCATGTACACAGTATTGCTGAGCACCCTGCCATGTACTGTGCACCATGTCTCACAGGTGTACACACTATTGTTGAATGTGTATTACTGTGTCTGTTATGTCTGCTCTGCTGCTCACAACCCCTATGTGTTTGTCCGACACATACCTGGGATGATATGTGGACAGATGTTTTTTGTGAATGCCTGATGTCTGATTTACAGATGTCATCATCAGCAGTGCATGTATGTCCAATACAATACAATTACACTGACAACCATCAAACCTTACCATGGCTATGGGGAGTGAAAACACACCCTTATTGATATGATGCCCTCTTCTTTGATATGCCATGGGACCACATTACTGCATATGTTAACATTACATGAGCCTGATATGTGACATATGTCCTGTACAATCAAATGCAGTGGCAAACAAATGAGTTAGTTGTGCTGATGCTGATTGAGATGCATACACTTCGTGGGTGCATATGTGTGCATGACCTTACCATGATGGTTTGTTGCACCTACTATTATGTGTACTACAGCAATCACTATTCCTGGCAGGGGTATACTAGCATGGGCCATCTGCATTTGCCAGTATTTGGTCAGTCTGCACTACACATGTCCCCCAACTTTGCATGATTGCAAGGTCAACTCATGTGCACATCCCTTGGAGTTCACACACTGCCGTGTCACTATTGCTGTGGAGGCAGGGTTATGTCTGCCACTGTTCCTGACCCTGACTGTGTCCAGATACAGCCATCCATAGCATTGTTTGGATCCCTGTTGCAGTGCACTGTTGTGTCTTGATGACACCTCCTCCCCACCGTCAGCCTTTTTGCAGATGCTTGACAACTATGGCCTACACATGTTTGTCTGTTTGCAGTGTCCCAAACACTGAACACCACGTGTAACAGCCTAATCCCAGCTAATGTATGGCAAACATACAGGTGTACACTGGCACCAGCATGGTACAGATGGGGAGGGTGGGCCTGAGGTGGGGTGAGGTTTTGGTTGTGCAGCACATGTATCTTACGTGATACTGTCTGTAGGTTTCCAGTGTGGTCTTGGTACACTAGTACACATTGCAACGCATGCTTTTTGTGGCCCTTTTCTGTTATGCATATGCTACTTGTAGAGAGGCATGGCTGATGTTTCATGTGGTACAACTGTCCCATCTGATCAACCAAACCCATGGGCCACATGTCTGCAGAGTGCAGGCAATTGCTGACATGGGTACTGCACAGTTAGTACTTGCTAGACATTCCTGCAACTCCTCAGTATTGTGGCACTAGGCAGCCTACATGACAGGTTTGCTACATGTGACATCATCGGTCTTGGATGGCCATCTGTTTATTTCCTACATTATTCCTGTCCCATACATCCTCGCCACATACATGACTGTCTGTACTGTTTGCCATGGTATATGCAATGATGAGGTATGGCTACATGTCCAACTCCTGGGTGCTACCTGTTGGGTATGGGGTCCACACCATGGCATGTAAGATGTGTGTAAGCCATAGCTCCCTCTATTGCAGGTAACTGGGCACATTTGATGTCCAGCCTTGGATAGCAGACCATTTCCTGGTGTGACATTAGGGATGTGTACTTTCTGGAAGGTGCATTTCCATGACAAATGCATGCGGTCAGTACCTTAACAGCTGCCTCCACTATATTTTATCTGGAGTGTGTGCACACATATGCTTCCAGTGTTTGTGAAGGTATGTATTCCCTATATTTGCTGTCCATATGATTCCATATTACACACTCATTGCTCATGATAGGACCACATTGCAGGTTGTAAGGGTTGTGGACTGCAGTATTGTGATATGCTATAGTGTAGATCTGTAATAGTTACCATTGTAATACTGGTATATACAATGTTGTAGCACTGTATAAGGGTGATGTTTCACACATGATCCTACTGTAGGCCATTTGTCCCACCATTATGTTTTTCTCTGTGCACACATTTTGTAATGAAAGGATGTTAGTTATATTGCAGGAATATGACATACCCTTCAGATACACCATCATAGTGACCACTGTGATACAGTGCAGTTAACAGCAACAATACGTGAACATGTATGGCATGCATTATGGGTAGGTGTGATAAATGTGTGCATGGAATATACCATGGCCACAACATGACAGGTGTATTGGCAAACCTGAACAAACACCATACTCACCAGCTAGAGGCTGCTACCTTGGAGGCATACCAGAGGGACCTACATAAGTGAGAGATGTGATGTCAGTAGCCACAGCTGTGACATTGGTACAGGGTGGGTGCAGCATTACAATACAGCAGTACAAGCCCACAATGCTACAGATTATGCATATCTATTTATTACTACTATGCAGCAACAGACTATATATATATATATATATATATATATATATATATATATATATATATATATATATATATATATATATATATATATCATCTCACATATGCATGATCTTACTGTACAGATGCGGATGGATACACAACAGTGGTCTACTGATGCACCCTGTGGCCTTACCTGCACGTTCTTCTGTCATTGCATGAGTAGCACCCACCTCCACTATACTCTCTGCCAGGTGTTGTGTGTGCAGGCGGGCAGGTGCCCCGTGGCTGGCAAGGAGCTCCTCAACATGTGTCGGGGGGGCTAGATGGCATGGCCCCCCCTGTTGCCAGCTGACCCCCCCCCTGACTGCAGCAGCATGCCAATGGACATTGCAAAGTAGGTCTGTGCAATGATGCAGGACCTGCTCATAACTGCGGTTATGCAGGTCGACATCTTTTTACCCTGTAGACAAGATCATTCTACAGGGCGGTCTGCTCCTGCTGCTCATGGGCTGTTCGGCCAAACAAAACCTGGTAGTGCTACACCAGATGTGAGATGATGACCTCATTCTCCTCCACTGTATAAATGGGAAGCCTCTCCCAGGACATCTTGCCTGAAAGATATAAAGATGGAAACAGGTCTGAGGACCTCATACAGCAAGGTTTTCATAGTTTTTAATACACATCTCTGTCTCCCCCCCACCATATCTGCAACAACAATCTGATCACACAACTCAATAGGTATGTCTACAGAATACCTACCACTGGGACATATATCGTATTGTACAACACTTTGTGCTATGTGTTTGTAGTCATGTTCCCTGTGGGGACACTATCATTGGTGGCCTGTTATGGAAAATGTCACCTTCATGCCATTGTAAGGGCCACTATGGTTCCATATAAACAAGTGGTCTGTTTGCTATGTGATTGCTGCACATCTGTTGTTTTGTGTTATTAGGGATATCTATGCATGCTGTTGGACATTATCCGGGAATGCATGGACTATTACTACCCACATATGTTCTATAACAGTGACACAATAGCATGTTTAGGGAACATTTACCAGCAGTACCACCTATCCCACCTCATCTGGCCATGTTACCAGGCCACATCACATGTGGGACTCACCCTGGGGCCACCTCATCTACTGTTCCTGTACTACCTTCAGGTGGAACAACCTCAGGGGATGGTGTTCAATTATCTCCCGGGAGCACACACAGAAATGATCCTGTCACCCAAGGTCAGGTCTAGAGTCTGGTGAATAGGGAGCTCTACAGAGACTCAGGGGATATGCTACGGCACTTTGAGGCCCTCAGTGCACACTCACAGGGTCTGCATGCTCCTCCTGCTCAGCCTTCAGCCCAGGCACCTTCAGGGTCATGAAGCTGATGTTGTGACTGGCCATGGGTGGGGGCCTTGGTCCCATTGTTTCCATATTGGGCTCACGGGGCTTCCCCATCTCAGATGACACTCTCCATCCAGGGTGATTACCCATGACAAGTGTCATTTACTGCCCCTGTAGGCTGTCTTCTCTCTTCCAACCAAATCCACCTCCACAAATATATCTGCTATCCTTCCCCAAATTCACAATCCAACCTTCACAAACAAGGGCAATGTGTTCCCAACATGGGGTTCACACCTGACATAACTGTCCATTTTGCACACACTTACTGCTGTATATATATGTGTGTGTGTGTGTGTGTGTGTGTGTGTGTGTGTGTGTGTGTGTGTGTGTGTGTGTGTGTGTGTGTGTGTTAGGTGTGATGTTCCCTCAGACATATCATACAGCACTGTCTTGCAAAAGTAGGGGACATGCATTTATATACATATGTGTGTGTGTTTGCATATATGTAGACATATATATATATATATATATATATATATATATATATATATATATATATATATATATATATATATATATATATATATATATATATATATATATATATATATATATACACACACACGCACACACACACACACACACACACACACACACACACGCACACACACACACACACACACACACACACACACACACACACACACACACACACATATATATATATATATATATATATATATATATATATATATATATATATATATATATATATATATATATATATATATATATATATATATGTATAGGGTGCAGTCAGACATCAGGTCCCCAATCTCTAACTCTCCTTCCTGCACAGCTGCAGTGTTCTGCCTTGCTACAACACAGACAGGTGGCACATGTGGACACAGCCTAACATTAGGAGGGTATATATAGGGACAAATTGCAGGTAAGCCTATTACACACCTATGTCATTTTTGAATGCTACATTACATGTTAACATGACTGTCCTGAAAGTGGTGGGCTCTGGAAACCATGTGTCAATCATAACAGCATTAGTTCCACCACCAGCTATTGGCCACACTAATATACATGTCTTTAACTACAAAACACACACTATGATGACTTCCATCTTGCCAGTCAGTGCTGATCTGCGCAGTTGACAGGTATGGCCCACTGCCCACAGGGACAGACACTATTGTCCATAGTAGTTGTTCAGCTGGACATCATTACAACAACACACCTGATGGCACATATAAATCATTCCACATCATCTATTCCATTACTGTGGACCAAGTACTACATTCAATTGCATGGATATATACTTCACATACCTGTTATGGGAATGATGTCTCTTCTGGATAGTTTGCTGCGTGGATGGCTGGATGGATGTGTTTTTTTTTTTTTGTTTGTTGGCTGTCCTTTTTTTTTTTTTTGCTTTCACTCTCTCTCTCTCTGTATATATATATATATATATATATATATATATATATATATATATATATAAATCTTGGTCTCTCTCCACTAAATGGATTGATCTGCTTTGAATAGATTGCAGCATGGATTTTGTAGGTGATGCACATGATCAGGTGATGGCCTCTGCACCAGTCAGTGTCTACCACTTGCTACCTGCATGCAGCATGCTGTGTAGTATGTCCAATAACCATTGTCATGGCAACCCACTACTAAAATTTCCTACATCATGCGGGCATGGTCGCTTTACCATTCCTGTATGGAGGACATCCTTCCTGTGTGTGGGCAGCAGTGTTACAGACAGCAGGAAGCAATACCTCTTACAAGAGGACTTGCAGACTCAGGCCAATTACATATTTGTATAATGTTCCAGACCTATAGATAGTGTGAGTATTGTTGTTATGTGCATTGTATAGCATCAGTGTTACAGGGTTTATGTGTACATACTTGTTTAAAATGGAATGCAGTCTGTCTGCATAGTTCTCAACTGTGGGCCTATCTACAATTGTATCCAGCGGATTACCAGTTATGATTTGTCTGTCCACCACACAGGTCTTGTTTCAGATATATCACTGGCATTGTATGTGTTGAGTGCTATCAGTAAATGGCTACATCCATTTGTGTTTCTGACTTCATATTCCTGACTAAGGGTATGTTGCAGACTATCCTGTAACACCAGCAACTTTCTCAGTGTATATCAACACTATTTCACATATGGCCCTGTGTTCCAGCCTCTGTTTTCCACCATTATACCAGGCTTTGTCCATATGGCATGCAGTAAGAGGTTGTTATGTAGTGGCCTTCCTGACATTCCTGCCATCATTTCAGTGCTGTTGTGGTCCCCACACATATTGTGGGGTAGGGTTCATATATATGTGGGCTTCAACTGCACAACACATGTGCCCTTCTGCAGTCCAGAGGTCAGTATTTCTAACAGTGTTAAATGCCACTGTATATCAGTCTGTGTGGGAAGGGTATGCACCATGCACCATATAACCTAGGCTGTTACAACATGTGAGGGATATTGGTAGTAAGCCGCCTTAAGGTATATGGCTGTTCATTTCCATACATTTCACCTTGGGAAGATTGGTGGCCTAGTGCTTACTGTCATACAGACTGTTCTGTTTGTCAGTGTGATAGTGATGTTTTCAGTTAATCATTGTTATATAACAGATACATCCTCATTGTGGCAACCTAATTCTTTTCCCCCAGGGGATGAGTATAGAGTGTAATTTAAGGCTGCTGAACTATACATATGCATTACTTACTGTTGATTGATTGTTATCATCTTGCCCAGTCTTTCTTTACTGTTGTACTACTTGAAGGCCTTGGCCTGGACAGCAAGATATGTTATACTTTCGGATTACTGTATAAAAAGATCTGCTTGAGAGTTGCATTACTCAGTTAGTATGTATTTCAAAGACCTAACAGCTATATGGCATGACATATACAACTGTAATAGTACACAAATAAACATTTCTTATGTATGTAAACCTGTGTGTGGTGTCATATCCTTTGAGTTCTCTGTGGCTATATGTTTCATGCAACAATTGTCTTTTGTATGAGTGAATCATACACTGTCCATTTGAAAAGGTGGCAACTGCAGGAATACTGACTGTTCAATATGCTGTGCACCCTCTAAATATGTATCTTCTTATACATATCTATGTGTGTGTATGTGTTTATATATATATATATATATATATATATATATATATATATATATATATATATATATATATATATATATATATATATATATATATATATATATATATATATATATATATATATATATATATATATATCTGCATATATATGTGTGTGTGTGTGTGTGTGTGTGTGTGTATATAAGTATCTTTGGAACGTTTATTGCTTCTACATTGTACATTCTCTGTGGTAGCCAGACTGTACTGCATGATATGTTATTGATACCATCCTGACATCATACAGGTGGGATGATTTACTGTTAACGTCTTGTGGCCATGTTGTGTAGGGTCCTGGGAATGGGACTTGCAGCAGTTGGTATTGTGTTGCAGGGCAGATCTGTTTGACTGTGCGGGAAAGGGTGATATCAACACATGCAAGAGGTATGTAGCTTGGGCCCCCTCACCCCCATTAACGGTGCCTTTGGTCATATATGTATTTGCTATGTTCTTTTATATATATATATATATATATATATATATATATATATATATATATATATATATATATATATATATATATATATATATATATATATATATATATATATATATATATATATATACACACACACACATATATATATATATATATATATATATATATATATATATATATATATATATATATATATATATATATATATACATATATATATATAGATATATATATATATATATATATATATATATATATATATATATATATATATATATATATATATATATATATATATATATATATATATATATATATATATATATATATATATATATATATATATATACAAACACACACACACACACACACACACACACACACACACACACACACACACATACATTTACATTTATAAATACATTTCCTGTACTGTTGAATGACTGTGCTAGATGATATGTTTGTGAAAACATCAGGGTTATGTATATCTGACATGGCTTAGTTGTAAATCACTTTGGCTGTGATGTGCATGGTCCTGGTTCAAGCCTTGCAAAAGCTGTTTATTTTTTTGCTGGGCAGGACAAGGGCCGTTGGATACAGAGTGATTAAGGCACTTTTAAGCCATTCTTAGTGGGTTTGCGCAGGTTTGCATGATGGTAAGCAATGCTAACTTCCGGTTACAGTGTCTTATACTCAGTTAGCTTCTAAATTGCTTAACCTGTGTAGGCATTGCTTACCCCCATGCAAACAAGCTTAAACCTGCTTACTGCTGCTTAAAAGTGCTTACTCCTGCTTATCCCTGTGCTAATTTCTTTAAAAGAAATGAAAAAGGGTTGACAGGAAAGTGGTGAAAAAGTGGCACAAAGAGGGAAAGATAGTAGGGAAAATAGCTAGGGATGTGCAGGATGGGTGTAGGGAAGGTCCATATCTGCCCATTTCATCTGCAGCAACAGCTGTGCATATTACACTGATTTGGAGGTAGATTTGGACACTCATACCCCTGAGAGAGGGGTGAGGACAACAATAATATGTTGTGAAGCCAATTAGACCAGATTACATGTGTCCAGTGGACACGTGTGAAATGTACAGCTATGTATGGGGCGAGATTTTTTTTTTGGGAACAGATTGCCCTTTTTTTGTTTTTTTTAATGTGAGAGTGTGATGTTGGGGAGGGATAGTAGGTATATTTGGGGAAGTATGTTGGGTAGGATAACAGACAAGGCAGGCAAGACAGCATACAGGGGCAGTATATGACATATGTGGGATAAAATCCTTGAATAGGGAGGGGTGTTTGGAAGTCAGAAGCCCATGAGACCCCTAGTGGAAACAGTGGGACTGAGGTCCCCGCCCATGGGCAGTCACCACTGCACCTTCACAGCCCCGAAGGTGGCTGTGCTGGGGGCTGAGTAGGAGGGGAAGTCTGACCCTCTAGTTGCACCATGCAGCCCTCAAGCTGGCATAGCAGATCTCCAAACTTCTTGCAGAGCTCGCTACACACCAGACCCCTGACCTGACGACGGGTGACAGTATTCTGTCTGCGTCCGCTCCCAGGGGGGTGAGCCCCATCCTCTGAGGAGGTTCCTCCCAAAGGTGGTGCAAGACCAGCAGATGAGGAGGTCCCAGGGTGGGTCCCAGATATGCTGGTTTCCGGTGCCATGGCCAGATGAGGTGGGAGATGTGGGTCCGCTGGAACCGGCTTTCCAAAACTTGCTGTGGTGTTTCAATTTTAAAACATATGTGGGTTAGTAATAGTCAACACATTCCAGGATTAGGTACAGCAGCATGCATAGATATTCCTTTAACCCAAAACACCAGATATGGAACAGTTGCATTGCAGACAGAACACTTGCATATATGGAACTACAGTGGCCATTACAAAAGCATGCAGGTACATTGATGGCAGCATGCCATCAATGTGGGAGTATTTCAATATGGCACATGCATAGAACAAATTTCAATATTTATCAAACAATTGGACATATGTCCCAACAGTAGATTTAATAGTGCAGATACCAATTGAGTTGTGTATTTAGTTTATTGTTGCAGATATGGTGGGGGATGTCAATTAACAGCTTGTATATCCCTGTAGTTCTCATTACTTTCCTAGTCAGTGCTGTGATCTGTACCTTACAGGTATTATTACACTACCCTATGGCCTTAGTTTGGACAGTGGTATGGATGTAGACAACTATATACATGAACAGTTTTTTACCTGCAGTATACACATCTTACCTAGTATACCATTGGATGTATTGCTTGTTAACATTACATGACTTTTTCTATGCATATTTCCAGATTCCAGGTTGATGTTATGCACATACCTCTACATCTCTTATTGCACACACTCTGGGCATGTCTTGACAACATGCAGGTGAAACCGGGACATATTTTGACTATTGTCCTCATATACCTTTGGTGAGATGTACAATGTCATGTTCGTTTTCATAGACATTTTCCAAATATTTACAAGCCTGACAGTCAGTTATATAATATTAAATGCTGCCTATATATCAGAGATTAGCACGCTGATATGCCAGGGGGACAGGGTAACAGCCAGCAGATATGGGCCATTTCTCTGGACATTCCAGACAGATCTGTACAGTCGAGGGGTATGATTCTGCATACAGCTTACTACCACTCCCAGTATTCGAACCATGGCTGTGTGTGCTAAAATAAAACTGTGTACATCATAGTTGGGTGTGCTATATAGATATTTGCTTTGTATCTTTTCTCTGAATTCTTTCTATATGTCTCCTGTGGTTTTACAATCTGACCTTGTAATTGCAACACTCTTATACAGGGTTTCCTAGACAGTTTTATTATGTAGCACTGTGTGGATGACAGTGATGAGTAATACATTATTAGTCTGAGAAACTGCAACACTAACACCGCCATACAAAACCAGACTAAACAGTACCAGTCCAAGATTTCAATCTTTTATTTCTAGGCACAGTTTTCATATCTGACAGACCTGTGGTGGGAATGTTTGTTAACACTACCTAAATGTTGTCACACATATTACAAGATGCCACATTATTATTATGCACATACGTCTCATTCTGTTACTGCACACACTCTGGTCATAGCTTCACAACATGGGGTGGAGTTGGGGCATACTTTGCTTATTACTCTCATAATTTGGTGAGTTGCTAGAGTGACAGGTTTGTCCTTATGTATATATTTCTGACAGTTATGATGTCTGACAATCAGTTGTATGTCATTATTTGCTGCCTAAACTTCTGCGATTATCCCACTGATTTGCCAGGGGGACAGGGTGACAGGCAAGGGACTTACACCAATTATTTGGACTTTCTGACATATCTTTACAGTTGTGGGGTATGATTCTGCATACAGCTTACTACCACTCCCAGGATTCGTACCATGGCTGTGTGTGCTAAAAATACAACACTTTACATCTCAGTTGAGTGTGCTATTTTGATTATGTTGTCTATCTTTTCACTGTTTTCTGTCTAAGTCGCTTTCAGTTGTACAATATGACCTCTTATGATTACAACAGTCGTATACAGACATTCCTACACATTTTATTTATGTAGCACAATGTTGGTAACAGTTCTTAATACAACAGTACTATTAAGAGATTGCAACACTACATTACCATATACCAGAGTAAACACAAGCAGTCCAGCAGTTAGACGTCTATTGTCATGCTGTTAACTTTTTATTTACATACAACCTATGTGAGACTCTTCCTCCATATTGCCTGGTTTATTCAGTACATGCCATACACAATACAGGTTTTATAGTGGCAATTAACTTTCTACTACTTTTAGATTTATTTGTTATGACAGTACATGCAAGATTATTACTAACCTGCCTTGCGACGTAACCTCTGCAATCTACTGGCATGGGCTTCCCAGTTTTCAGCCAGCTCTTCTGCTGTCAAAGACATAAGAGGAATATTTAGCCATACCTATACATAATATAAATGAGTTGGCAATTATTAAGCAGGTAGTAGACTGATACTTACACAAGGCTGGGATGTCACTCATCCGCCTAGCCTCTTGGATCCACTGATCCAAGAGCTCCCACTTTCTCCATATCAAGTCGGCATAGTGATGCCTGACCTGCTCACCAGTTCGAGGTATGTCAGTGGCACTAGTGAGGTCACAGGCGAGATGGTCCCAGGCTTCCACTTTATATTGGGAACCCTGATACTGGCCCTGCAGCAGTCCCTGGTCATGGTCTTTAACAAGGAGTCCTGCAATGAATTTGGACTCCTGGATACCCCAGCGCTGCAGCCGAAAGTGCACTCCTTCAACCACACTGGTCATAGTCCCTACAACAGGAAGCTGCAATCAGTTATGAGATGTATTCCCACCTGTGGGTTTTAAATAGGGCAGGCTTCCTGCACTATGCCGTGATTGGACGGTTTTGAAAATGCTAAGCTATGGGAAAACCTGCTTACCTAAGGTTGGCATTGCTTAAAGGGGTATACCTTGGCATTGCTTAAAGGGGTATACCAATGGGCAAGCTGATTTAGCTGGCCTACACATTGCTTGCACCTTGTAAGCAGAGGTGTGCAATGTTTAGCATTGCTTACTTTTTAATTTGCACACTGTTTGCTGTTTGGCATTGACTTATCATTCATTACTTATTATATATGTGTTTGGTATACATGATTCATATGTACGTACACTGTATGGGGTCCTTGTGTTTACTGGGGGATTTCACCATTTTATTACAATGACACCTCACATCTGGACTTAATGCAGTACTCCAGTTCACATATTTATGTTATGTAGTAGGTTATATAACATAAAACTGCATATAGATTCCTGTCACATGTAAATTTTGATTTTCCTATAGTAAGGATCTGCTTGGTGATACCTCAATCTTATGTACTGCTGTGATGGTTTACTGGTTAACTACTGTGACTATAGTGTACAGGGTCCTGTGTTCAAGACCTGCAAGGGCTGTTTATTTTGTTGCTGGGCAGAACAGCAGCTGTTGGATACAGAGTGATTAAGGCACTTTTAAGCAATTGTAAGCGGGTTTGTGCGGGTTTGCGTGATATTAAGCAATGCTAACTTCCGGTTAAATATGCTTACAGAGAGTTAGCTTCAATATTGCTTAACCTGTGTGCGCATTGCTTACCCCAGCTTACTATTGCTTACAAGTGCTTACTCCCACTTACCCCAGCACTAATTTAGACAGAAATGTAACATGGTTCTTGGGAAGGTGGTGGATTTGGACACTCTATGGATTTATTATTCATTACACATTATACCTTCGATTTGTAGCCCTGATTCATGTGTGCATATACTGTATGAGGCACTTGTGTTTATCTGTGAAGTTTACAACATTATTACAATGACACCTCACATCTGCATTTAATGCAATACTCCAGTTCACAAATATATGTTATTTAGTAGGTTATACAACAAAAAGTATTGTTCATAAAGTGATTTGACATGGAAAATGGAATTTACTGGAGTGAGAATCGAAATGGGAATGACTGCTCATAAGGCGAATGCTCTGACCACTACACTATTGCAGTACTGCTTCATTTGCATGTATCTTGATATTTATCTTCTTGTGCCATTTAAAATACAGTATGCATAGCTAAGCAATGGGCAAACCGCACACCTACAGTTAAATTTAATCTGTTTGATTAAAAAACAAGGTGTTTATATTATTATATTTTAAAATATTGCTCTTATGAACATGTGATATTGCTAGGGTAACGGGATTTGTTTTTATGAGCATTTTTTGACTGATTTGAAGTCTGACACTCGTATGTATGCCATTATTTCAGACTTCATTGATGAGATCATCCCAGTGATTTGGCAGGGTAAATGAGGGACAGGCAAGATGTATTTGTCACATATCTGGACATTCTGCATTAATCTATGCTGTTGGGGGTATGCAACCCCCTATAAGCAGTCTCACTCGTAATTACCAAATGGCAGTTCTTGAGTGCGGGGCAGTGTATATTGTGAGAGCTCTGCTCTCAGACACCCCCCTGCACTCGTCTACGCTCGGTGTCCATTTAGGAGCTGAGGCAGCGTGCCTTCACTACTATGCATGGTGCGCTGCTGTGCTGCTCCTAAACGGTCACTTCATTGTAGGGATAAGCTACTCCTGGATGGAACCTTACAGAATCTTGGGGACAGTCTTCTCTGCTTTCACACATGCACTCACACAAGATCCCTCTCACTCTCTCAGTGTCTCTCTCACACACACACACACACACACACACACACACACACACACACACACACACACACACACACACACACACACACACACACACACACACACACACACAGTCACACTGTGTTATTTTAATGCATATGTGGAATATTTGGGAGGATTATGTCAGTTAGTATTGTAAGTCATGCATTCAAATCAGTGATATAGCATTCATGCTTATTTTTCTACTTGTAAAACTGTTGATATAATTGGCCAGTTGATTGGTTTATATATAGTGGTAAGTGACTGGCTTGATGCATGTTATTGTGTTAAATGCATTGCTGTATATTGCACATATCAGTTATATAATCTATTAATGCCATTGCCGGACACCTCATACAGGTTCTGATTCAGTAAATTTATGACTAACAGTATGTAAGAATATGAGTTACTTTTATCTTCGTTCTTACACATTTATTTTTATACTACAGATTCAGCACTTATATTGGCATTACTGCAGGCATGACGTGTGTCCTTTGGGAGTGTCTCTATCTTATGCTATCAGTACACAGCCATTGCATCTTCTTTTTCTTGTCTTTCAGCTGTTCCCATTAGGGGTTGCCACAGCGGATCATCTGTTTCCATTTCTTCCTGTCCTCAGCATATTGCTCTGTCACACCAACCACCTGCATTTCGTCTCTCACCACATCCATAAACCTTATCTTAGGCCTTTCTCTTTTCTGCTTACCTGGCAGCTCCATCCTTAGCATCCTTTTCCCAATATACCCAGATTCCCTCCTCAGTACATGTCCACACCAATGCAATCTCGCTTCTCTGACTTTGTCTTCAAACTGTCCAACCTGAGCTGACCCTCTAATATACTGATTCCTAATCCTGTCCATCCTTGTCACACCCAGTGCAAATCTTAACATCTTTAACTCTGCCAATTCCAGCTCAGATGCCTGCCTTTTTGTCAGTGTCACCGTCTCCAACCCATACAACATAGCTGGTCTCACTACCCTCTTGCAGACTTTCCCTTTCACTCTTACTGGTACTCATCTGTCACAAATTACTCCTGACACTCTTCTCCACCCATTCCACCCTGCCTGTACTGTCTTCTTCACCTCTCTTCCACACTCACCATTACTCTGAACTGTTGATCCCAAGTACTTAAACTCATCCACCTTCACCAACTCTACTCCCTGCATCCTCACCATTCCTCTATCCTACCTGTCATTCACACACACATATTCTGTCTTAGTCCTGCTGACCTTCAGTCTTCTCCTCTCTAGAGCATATCTCCACCTCTTCAAGGTCTCCTCAACCTGGTCCCTACTCTCACTACAGATCACATTGTCATCCTCAAACATCATAGTCCATGGGGCCTCCTGTCTGATCTCATCTGTCAACCTGTCCATCACCATTGCAAATAAGAAATGGCTCAGAGTCAATCCTTGATGTAATCCTACCTCCACCTTAAATGCATCTGTCACTCCCACTGCAGACTTCACCACTGTTACACTACCCTCGTACATATCCTGTACCACTCTTACATAGTTCTCTGACACTCTTGACTTCCTCATACAATACCACAACTCCTCTCTAGGCACACTATCATATGCTTTCTCCAAGTCCACAAAGACACTATGCAACTCCTTCAGACCTTCTCTATATTTCTCCATCAACATTATCAGAGCAAACATCGCATCTGTAGTGCTGTTTCCCGGCATGAAACCATACTGCTGTTCACTAATCATCACCTCCCTTTTTAACCTAGCTTCCACCACTCTTTCCCATAACTTCAATTTATGACTGATCAGCTTTATCCCTCTGTAGTTACTACAGCTCTGCACATCACCCTTATTCTTAAAAATAGGAACCAAAACACTTTTTCTCCACTCCTCAGGCATCCTCTGACTTTCCAAGATTTCATTAAACAATCTGGTTAAAAACTCCACCGCCATTTCTCCTAAGCACCTCCATGCTTCCACTGGTATGTCATCTGGACCAACAGCCTTTCCATTCTTCATCCTCTTCATAGCTGTGCGTACTTCCTCCTTGATAATCTGTTTTACTTCCTGATTCACTATCCCTACATCATCCAACCTTCTCTCTCTCATTCTCTTCATTCATCAGCCCCTCAAAGTATTCTTTCCATCTGCTCAACACACTCTCCTCACTTGTGAGTACATTTCCCTCACTATCCTTTATCACCCTTACCTGCTGCACATCTTTCTCAGCTCGGTCCCTTTGTCTAACCAATTGGTACAGGCCCTTTTCTCCCTCTTTAGTGTTCAACCTTTCATACAACTCTTCATATGCCTTATCCTTAGCCTTTGCCACCTCTCTCTTTGCCATGCTCTTCATCTCCTTATACTCCTGTCTACTTTCTTCATTTGCGTGGATAAGTAAAAGTTCCAGACTTTGGCTGGCATCAGTTTTACTATTTGTATGGGGTTAGATTGTTGTGTGTATTCCTTAGGTGGTGAGTGTGTGCACTATCCTTTGCCTCTTAGCTAGGGCAAGGGCAGATTGGGCATGCCTATGTCTTCCGGCTCCCTCTGCAGCTGGAAGTCCTCCCTCTGAATCCTTACCTGTATGTGCTGGAGGTGTTGGCTCTGCCTGTGGTCCAGGAATGTGTGGTCTTTACCGTTGCTGTCCCTGTTGCAGCTGTTTCCTTAAGTAGATATTGCTCAACTTGACACAGTCTGTGAGAATTTCTACACAGGTGCCTGGTTTGTACTGCAGGGCACCTCTGGATGTGTTTAGATAACATAATTGTGAAATCAGCATGCCAAAGAAACACTCAATGATGTTTCTAGTTTGAGTGTTGGCATCACTGTATCTGTCTTCATTGAGGGGGTGTGCAGTTTTGATTAGTGTCAAGATCCACAATTCCAATGCATAACCTGTATCCCCTAGTAAATGACTTTGTGGAATGTCACCTCTGGCAAACCTTGTGCAAAGCTGAGAGGTGGCACTATATGCGTGAGTCATGATAACTGTCTGGGTTGTCTGCACAAACATTGAGGATGATCCCTCAGGTATTCCACACAACCTGGCAGCTGATTGAGTGGAACCCCTTCCTATTGATGTATGTCCTTCACTGTTCACCATGTGGGGCTTTTATTTCTATGTGTGTGTGAGTGTGTGAGTGTGTGTGTGTGTGTGTGTGTGTGTGTGTGTGTGTGTGTGTGTGTGTGTGTGTGTGTGTGTGTGTGTGTGTGTGTGTGTGTGTGTGTGTCTGTGTGTGTGTGTGTGTGTGTGTGTGTGTGTGTGTGTGTGTGTGTGTGTGTGTGTGTGTGTGTGTGTGTGTGTCTGTGTGTCTGTGTAGTCAATGGATCCTAAAGTTCAGGGAGATGTGCTATTGCATGCATATTCTAGCATAACATTAAGACATTGGTAAAATATTATGGAGGTTGAAACCTGTGACACCCCTATTATATCCCCTGTGGGTCTCTGGAATGTACCAGTAGCTAATATCCTTAATTCTACACATACCTTAGTTTCAGCTGGTATAGTTTCTCCTCAATTTCCCCTGAGTCAGAGGTGGAGGTGGCAGAAGTTGCAGAGTTCTTGGAGTGCTGCCCTATCCACCTTGTATCGCTCTAACATTTTGATATTATGCAGTCCATGATTTGTTAAGTGGGGCCTGAACACCTTGCTTCTTCTTGGCTGAGGTCTATCAGCATAGCAACAGCATAGATTTTAGCCTGTTGCAAATGCACATGTTGGAGAGCAGTAACATCTCCTAACACTTATTTTTTTTATAGGTGCAATGGTGCCGGTGTTGCAATAGGTTTTGGAGTTCATAGCAAAGGGCATCACTAAGTGTACTTAATTGCTGCATAGCTTCCTGAAGAATAGCTCTGCCATCTTGGATTGATTTATTAGCATATCCTTCAGCTAGTCATGCTTTAATTAGCATACTGTAGTATTTACCTTTGTTTTGTGAATTTATTTTAATGAATACAAAATAGTGCACTACCTTGTGAGAGTCATGGTGTGATGCCCACATGACAGCAGTGAGATGTGTAACCGTTCATGAATCTGACCTATGCTTAAATTCTTTTATACTTAGATGTTAACTGCTTCTGTCTGACTTCACACACACACAGAAACACACAACCATTGGGTACAAATATCCCAGCATCTGGTGCAGGGTTAACTGTGTGGTACAAGTTGTGCAGGTAAAGGTGAATGTGGCATTCTGGGACCCAAATGCACTGTGTGCTGTATTTGTAGGTGGTGGCACTCTTTCTGCCACCTTTGGCAGGCTAACTGGCCTTGACAGGGGAATTGATGCTGGTTATGGTGCTGCTGCATATATTAGTAAAATAAATAGAGAAAAATAAAATAATAGACAAAATAAAAGTATGTAATAGAAGGGATAGTGACAGAGGGAGGAGGGAAAGACATACAACTAGAATAAAACACTCAAGCTGGTATATATTTTGGCTATGATACATGGACACAGTATTCTTGAAGGACCTATAAACACTTCTCCTTTTAATGAGGGTGTAGGTTTACAGAACTGACAGTGGGATTGGAACCAACAGCCCCCAATTCCTGTATCTTGACAGATAGAGGTTTAGTGTGAAAAGCTACCTGACAAACCAGGAGGGTTCTCTAGTCTGAAATGCAGTAATGATGTCTGAGACAAGTGTACATATTCAAAGACATTAGGCTGCTCAGACATACATTTCCCTGACAGACATACCTGTCAGCTGTCTATATTTTTGCAAAATGTCCATATTTTTGCCTCATATTTTTGCTCTGTTCCACATAAAATGTATTTTTTCAATGCATTTCTGTCAAATCATCAAGGACAGAAGTCACTAAATAATGACATACATTTGAGTTTCAGTCTTCATATGCTTCGTGAAATGCATAATAATGCAAAACCATTTATTCTACCAACATTTTAGTTTTTAAGAACAATATTTAAAAAAAAAACATTCATGATTTTGGGCCTTTGCCCCATCCCATTATTTTTAGCTTTGTCCAGATTTCTTGCACTTTAAGGTTGAGAGGCACTCTCATAGGAAAGGACAAAGGAAACAACCATGTTAACAAAGAATGCCCAGGACACAGATGTCCACCCAAACAAAAATGTTGCTTATACATAAGTCCCCCATTTAATGCTGTACTTAGTAAAATGAGACAGAAACAGCATCTGAAACACATTACTCAAATACAATGGGGGTATTGACCCCATATGCATCCTCACCAAGTGAGAACACAGCCGTAACTGTCTGACCCACTTATCCCAGTATATGACAGGATTTATGTACAAGCACACAAATACATTCAGCAATCGTCCAGCTATGTTTGACCTATGGAAGTTATGACAACTGGCAGTGATGTATGAAAGGTATACTGTTAGTGAATGAATCACTGCTACTGTTAATATTTAAAGTTCTACATTCTGAAGCAAGTGCATTCACCCTGGCACTCTGTTAACTGTGACAGTCTCTTCCTGTGCAACTGCCTATTTACTTCCACTATGAGTGGATGAAAGTGAATGCACTAACAGTCAAAATCTTCAAACTGTATTTGCCAAAATAAAACTGCTGAAAAACACAAGTAATTGTCCCCTAAACATCCACTCAATGTGGGGGTCAAGCCCCTCACACTTCCTGAATTTATATATGCCAACTCTATGGTCTCACCAGTGCAAGTAAGGGAGAAATTCCCCCCAAAAGGGCAGTACTGCATAATTCACTGAGAGTGATTACCCAAGGCTGAACTCCACTTGTCGATGGGATGAACCTTGAACAATTGAAGCTTAAGCATTCAGTCGTTATCCACCAGTAAGTTGTCCTACCAATTCACTTCACTTCTTTTAGATCCCACATAGATAAAAAGAGTGCTGCAAAATATCTGTAGATGGTATGCAGTGGCAGGTGTCTTATCTTGTGTCTGGTGTAGGTCCACAAAGAACCACCCCACAACCTTAGCTCTTCAAGTGAAGAGCAAAAAAAAAAAATGGAAACTGATTGGTCCACCCCCCAACTCTCCTTAGCTCTTCAAGGGAATAACCCCCCCCCAAAAAAAGACGTCAGCTTATGTGGTAAGCCAACTGGTGATTCTTCTTCCTACTGCAGTCTATCTACACGCTATCACAGCTCTTTAAGTGAAGAGCAGAAAAGAAAAAGGACTTTGGCATAATGTAGAAATCCAACTAGTACTTTTGTACCACATAGCAGCCTAGAATACCACCCCCACTCCCCACCCTCAACTTTTCAACTCAAAAGCAAAAATAAAAACAACAAGCTGTTAAAGTGCCTTTCTGTACCAGCATTTTGGTATTTAAACTATCAAATGAGATGCCTAATGCTTTATGCCCCTGGTGGTTGCCCCCATTCTCTGAACCTTTGCTTCACTACTGTGGGATTCTCTAGCTGCAATCATGTTAGTGGAAGTAGAGAAATATTTTGGACTCCTCCTCTCACCAACTCTCTTCACTCTAAAAGGAGCATTACCCTCTCCTTCAAACATGATGTCCCATCTTGAAGAATCTTTTTGGAAAATGGCAAAAATCAGACAATAAAATCAATTTTTATGTCTTATCTGTCATACATCAACAGGTATCAATGGACACTTCATTTGCATGTTGAATGGTGGGCTGCAATAATATGGATACTGTATTATTCTGGTTCGCAATGACACTTTAAAGTATGAAACATGGCAATCCTATATCCATGTGTATGCTGATAACAAATCAGGCACTACAGTGACTCCATTTATAGATGGTTATACATGTAGTTACAGATCCCTTTGGAGTTGTGTCTTGGGCCTCCCATGTACAGTGCTGTTCACATGGACCCAGACATATGCACATCATTGAAGACAATTGAACATGGTACTTAGCAGATTTTCTCATCCTGCACATTGAAAGAATCAGAAACAATAATGAATGGAGCCCTAATTAAAATAATCATCATGGCAAATCAGGTGAATCTGTGTAATATAAGTCAGTCAGTAAGCAGAGAGCTTCTTTGTGTTGCAAAGCAAAACTGTAGCGCACAGAGTTTAGATCCTACAAAAAGAGAATTTCAGAAGATTCATGCAAGAAAAATTATACTACTTGTGCAAGATAACTGCTATTTTTTAAAAATTTATACATTTCTAGTGTGGCTTCTTTTAACTGCTATTCAACTTACTGGGTTAATAGGATATGAGTTTGCCAGTAGAAGGGAAGTTGTATTGTAAGAAGGATTGCAAGGGAACAACAATTACTGGACTTCAGGATTGTTCAGCTTAATGGGAGAAACTTCCATGAGCATATTCTCACAGCACAGTTTAAAATTTGAAAAGTGAATCTGTGGCTAGGCCTTGCAAGGAAGCTTATCAATGAGATGTAATCAAGATCCCCCATACATCCTCCTTCAGCTAACATCAGGGCATCGTATGGTTTATTCAACACAGGAACAGGAAGAAAGAACATAGGTATTATAAGACTGGTAAATGTAACACAGTTGTACCAAAAGGGTAAAGTGTTTCTATATTATAGTGAGATCTGTATAAAATAACAATGAAAGGTTTTCTTGCCAAGGGTAGATAAGTGGTTAGTCAACAGTCTCGCACCATATCTTGGCTCAGTCTGATATATATTTTTGGGGGGTTAGAGGGGGTTGTTAAGTAGCATAAGTACTGTGTCTATACTTGACTGGTTGGCCTTATAGTGGAAACTGCTATATGTTAAACCGACTACAATCATGAACTCAGTGTCTATAAATATAAGAGGGCCAATCTCCCCTCCTATATATTCTGCTAATAAAACATAGCTGAAACTGCATAGGTCTGAAATTTTATGTTTTCAGAGGTATAAGATTTTAATAGGTTGAGCTCATACCTTTAGTCGTTTCATAGACTATAACTATTATAGGTTCATAGGTTCATAGGTTCATACTAGGCTATCTGCCCTAGGGCATTTATAAGCCTAGCCAGAGTGTGTGTGGCTTTCACCACCCCTTAGGATGAGAATACTACGCCCATTTAGGGTTTTAGTTTACTGTGCCTCTGTCTAGTAGTGACACAGAGATGACCCCCGGGGTAAACCTACGATCTCCCATCCACTCGTCAAGATTTCTCTTAAATAGAGTTAGTGAGGGGCTCTGCCTAACATGGATTGGGATTCTGTTCCAGAGTGTAGGGAGCCTCTGGGTTATGAATCTGTCCCTCCAGCACGTCCTATTTATTTCTGTGTTGAGGTTTAAGTCTCTTGCTCTCGTGGCTCTGATGGATTTGGATTTTCTGAGGTGGAGCATGTCCATTAATTCAGGATTGGACATGGCCTTGTACATCAGGCACAGATCACCTCTGAGTAGGTGGTATGTGACTGAATAGAGCTGCAGTTTCTTCAGTCGGGCAGCATATGACATATGTTTAAGACCCTTTATCCTCTTGGTGAGGAACTTTTGGGGTCTTTCCAACTGCTGCAGGTGTCAGGTAAGATACATCCCAAATGGGGCATTGTACTCAATCATTGGCCTGATAAGAGAAGAGTACAGGGGCACAATGACCTCTCTTGATCTAGATGTGAAACCCTTCATGATAAGGTGGGCAATATAGAAGGTCTTCCTAACCACTTTGGCAATGTGAGTGTCAAATGAGAGGTTACTGTCAACCTTGGTCCCTAGGTCCCTGATTACCTCTTCCGTACTCAATGGATTACCACCTATGTGGTAATTTGTGGGTACCTTGTTTTTCCCAAAGGGTATGACTATACATTTTTTGGCATTCAGCTTAAGGCCATGGCTCTGGCACCAATTATCCGTTTCTATGAGGCCTCTCTGAAGGATGCTTGTGTCCGCTGGAGTATCAATTATGGTGCCCAGTTTGCAGTCATCTGCAAACTTTGTCAGCCACAATCCTCCTATGTTTGCCTGTACCTCGGAAAAATAAATGCCGAACAAGAGGGGTCCCAAGACTGAGCCCTGTGGGACACCGCTTGTGATCGGCTTAGAGTCTGACATAGCTCCAGCAACTCTGACCCTGTGGGTTCTGTCCTTGAGCCAGTTTGCAACCCATCTTGTGACATATGGGTTTACATTTAAGCTGGTGAGTTTGTCTATGATACCTGAGTGGGGTATTGTGTCGAAGGCTTTTGCAAGGTCAAGATAGGCTGGGTGAACTGCCTTACCCTCATCAATGGCCTTAGTGACTGTTTCAAAAAAGTCGACCAAGTTCATAAGCAGGATCTGCCCTTGACAAAGCCAAATTGGGTAGGATCCAATGTCTGTAGGTCCCCAATGTCTTTGTTTATGAGTTCCATAATGATCCTCTCCATAGCTTTGCAGACCAGGCTCGTCAAGCTTATGGGGCGGTAATTCCCAGGGTCCGTAGAAGCACCGCCTTTGTGAAGTGGGACCACTGTTGCTGTACACCACTCTTTGGGTACGTATCCTGTAGTAAGGCTAAGATTAAACAGCAGCCTTATGTGTGGATTTAGTTCCTCTTGGAGTTCATGTAGCACACAGCCCGGGACACCGTCCGGTCCCATTGATGCTGTGTTTTTAGCTTTAGAGAGGGCAGCTCTTACCTGGGCATCTGAGATGTTAGGGAGGCTACACTCTGCTGGGATAGATATTTCTCCTTTTGGGGGGGGGGGGGGAATTTGCACTGAACCTATCTGCCAGAATGTTGGCAATGTCAGTGGGTTCAGTGTATTTTGTGTCATTTTGGACTAACTCTGAGCATATCTGGGAGTTTCCACCCAGGTTTCTAACATAGCTAAAGAAGGCCTTGTGATTGTCTTTTGTGTCTTTTGTGATTTTTCTCTCAAAGTTGGCCTTGGATGATTTTATGAGTGATCGTAGTTTTTTGCTAGTACTGATCAGAGATACCTTCCCTTTTAGGGATTTTGCTCTGTCATGTAGTAGCTTCCTCCTCCTGTTGTAAAGTTTGTATATGGCTGGGGTCCACCAGACCGGGTGCCTGCCTTTGGGGGAATGGGTCTTGGTTTTATTTGGGATTGCATGATCCATGCATTCTTGAAGGTGCCCGTAGAAGGCATTTGTAAAGGATTCAGCAGTGTGGGTTGTGGTTTCCACTGGCCCAGGGGCCTTGAAGGATACCACTTCAGTCTTAAGAAGTGTGAAGTTGGCTTTTGAGAAGTTCTTCACTGTGGTCTTTTGTGCAGGGGGTGGGGGCGGGATGTGGATTTCCAGTGAGATTAATTTATGGTCTGATCTCACCAATGAGGGATATACTTCAGGTGTGTGGAGCATTTTGTCCCCATGTTTGTGATGATCAGGTCTAGTATATTATCTCCTCTTGTGGGAATGGTGACTAGTTGTTCCATTGCATTTGAGTTTATGAATTCTAGGAACCTTTGGGATAGGGTGTTGGGGCTTGAGTAATGTTCCCAGTCTATGTTTGGGTAGTTGAAGTCTCCCAATATGATGGTATTTGGAGAGACATTCATACTTTCCAGTGTCTTCAGGAAGGCTGTGTGGGGTTCCTGAGTTTGAGAGGGTGGTCTGTAGCCTGCTATAAACTGTAAGGCAGTTTTGCCTATGGCTAGTTACACCTTGATGTTCTCTGATGCTTCGTGCATTGCCACTAACCTGGAGGTGTGGGTATCTTTGATGAATATGGATACTCCCCCTCCTTTTGTGGTTCGGCCCAAGTTTTGGGGCTGGAAAGCATGATATGAGGTAAAACCTGATAGTGCTGGGGTGCTCTCAAGAGCCTTGAACCAGGTTTCAGTCACTGCACAGACATCAATGTTCTCCATACTAAGGAGGGCTTCGAGAGCATGCATCTTGAGGTTTAGACTTCTGGCATTGAGCAGCATTACCCTTAGTTTTTTTCCACTTGTGTTTTCTAGGGAGGTAGGTTTGTCATTTGAGCCTTGCCTAAAAAAGGCACTATAGGGGTGGCAAGAGCCTTGGCCAATATCCGGAAGCCCAGGGGTGACAGGTGCAAGCCATCCCTTGCGAAGCAGCAGGGCTTGTCAAGCATGTCATCCCAAGCAGACAGACATTGGTTCCCCTTAGAATGACACCAGTAATAAAGCCAATTGTTAAAACTGATAATTTTGTCT
Source organism: Protopterus annectens (assembly GCF_019279795.1). Taxonomy (NCBI): domain Eukaryota; kingdom Metazoa; phylum Chordata; order Ceratodontiformes; family Protopteridae; genus Protopterus; species Protopterus annectens. Next base: position 31,107,752 of record NC_056736.1, on the reverse strand, counting down.
TTGTACTGTGGCATCATTCTTGGTGAGAGTAAGATGCTGCTCAGGGTCAGGGTCATACCGGCCTGGACTACATAATCAGAGACCTCCTCTATGTCTCTTTTCATGTAGTCCAGGGAGGTACGTCTCAGGTCGTTCACACCGGCATGTCCAATGACTGAGTCATATTTGTACTTGATGTGGAGTGACCTGAGTGCTTGTGTTATGTGGTGGATTCTAGCTCCCGACAGGCAGCTTACTGTGACCTTTTCCTTGTTCAGTCTGGTGAGCGGGACGTCAGTGTGTCTGACTATGGAGTCACCTATTACAAGTGTGTCTGGCATGTTGTTTGGCCTTAAGGGCTGTGACTGTTTAGCACACTGACTTTGTGAACTATGTGTTGCATGTGCTATGTCTTGAGGTGGCGGTTGCTTGGGTGTCTGCTTTGGAGGCCTCTGTTGTTTTGGTAGATTTTAATCAGCGCCCGAGTATGTTTTTGTGTGTTTATGTGTTTGGTTTGCAGTTGTGATAGTTCTATGTGAGACTGGGTTTGTGGTGTGCGTGGTTACCTTCTCCTCCTGACTGGTCTTGCCAGTACTGAGTTGAGAGAGCTCAGCCTCCAGTTTGGCTATATAGTTGCATCTCTCGCATATATTTGTATTTGTTGGGAGGAGGAGAGGGTTGTCTGTGTACATGAGGCAATTGTAACATTGCCTCAAGATTCCCACATTCACCAGTGAACAGGAGTGGATTCTTCAACTGACCCTCCGACATGCTAGAATAGTGAAAAAGATTGCTGTGTAACTGAGTCAGAAAGGACCTATAGGGAAATGGGTACTCAAGGGAATTTAGGTGAATGAAGTACTTTCTTTTGTTTAAGAGTGCTTTACCTGTATAAAAAATGCTTTAGGAGCAAGTGCTGAGCTTTTCAGATAGAGAATAGGCTGTTTAGATTGCAAGTAGAGCAGTTCTAAGGGAAAAATTGAAGAGCAGACTTTACGGAGTCAGAAATAGTTTAAACTTGATTAACCGGCGCTGCCCGATGCTGTACATTTACGTAACAAATTTAAAGTTGAAACAGCTATAATGGTTAGGAAGTCCTTAGGTGGGAAATCATAACAGAAGGAGAAAGCATGTGAGAGTGGAGCAATTCTGGTAAATTTTATTCCTCTTGATGACATCCTGTTAATATCCAGTATTGCCTAATGGATAATTGATTCTACAGTCTTCTTCAGAGAGATCATTCCTTGACTAGTGAACTTGTTTGAAATGCTAAATAACTGCTGCTCCAGTGGGCTAGAGGGATAATGGTCTGATTACAGTCCAGCCAACAGGGTTTGATTAGGGGCTGGGGGGATTAATAGGGTGGCAGAGAGAAGGAAGTGTGTACGTATCAGGGGGGAGTTGGAGGGCAGCTACATGGGTAACCTATGCAATGACCCTTGCTGGAGACTGGAGAGACACATTGAGGGTGGGTAGTCCATGGAGAAGATAAAAGGGTGATAGGCATGGTTGTCATGGAGTTGGGTTAATATGCCACATGCCCCCATTACATGCATGTCCCTTGGATGCATGCATGACACTACACTGGGAGGGATGAGTAATGGGTACTCTTAAGTCAACATACCCCTAGATGACGGTGATGGCCAAAACATCTAGGACACTCTTAGGATCCACAACTGACACAAGTTACATTGGAGCAACTCCAGTGGAAAAAGAGAAGCTAGTAGATCCAATGTGGATGTGAGGCAATGGGTAGAAAGACTATAGGATGAAGCAGGGAGCAAAATGTGCTCTAAGAAATTCTAAATTACTAATAGCTGGTGACTTCCACTTCCATTTAGACTGCTACAGATTGCATAGGCACATTTATTATGGGATTCCAGGATCATCACTCCTTAATAGGTACATGGAGTGATTTCACTGAGAAGATGATTAACTTTTATACTAGCCTGGAAAACACCAAGGTCACCTGAACAGATCATTGGTTAATCTGTAAAGATGGGATAGCATATGTAAAAAAAAAAATGCAGATATGATTTTGTCTACTTTAACTGATTGCAGAGTTGTGACATATCAGTTTAGCTTAACTGATAATTCAATCCGACTACCCATGGAGAATGGACCTGGTTGGAACAACCTTGCAGATGAAGTCAAAATAGACATCAACTGCTATAGTCTCCTTAACCTTATTGGAAGCTTTTCTCTTCCTATATGGTGATAGTCCATAAAACTTTTGATTGAAAGGTTATATGCCTAAGTTAAACCTAGATATCTACAAAAGCCTAATCCCCACACATAACTCACATAGAAAATAAAGTTACAGAGCCACATTGGCTATACAAGAGAGCAATGCTTAGAAGTAAGATCCTGTTGCAGCACTACAAAACACTGCACAAGCAGCTAAGCATGGAGGAATTACATGTATTCCTCCTCTGACTATTTACTATTGGGCATAAAGTGATAGAACAGTTAAGGCCGTAGCATGCAACTCGATATAATGACTCAGAACCAGCTTCATTTCAATTATACACACCAAATCTAAATCTATCATGCACATGAATGCATTGATGAAATATGTAAAGAAAGTGTCTAATTCTACAAAAACCTCTATAATGATTTACGATATTACTGAATGATTCCTCGAAGAATATAAACACCTTTCAGCAATAATAACTAACAGGAATCACACAGGCAGAGGTTCTGCAGCCCTAAATAGTAAATCAAATAGAAGCTGAACATTGAGCTTTAAAAGGCTTTTGCTCCATGTTTGTTGAACCCAAAGATGTATCTGCATAGATAATAAAGTGATAAGAGTAATGCAAACCCTTCCTTACAGATGATCATTAACACAGGTCTGCCTAAACCTGGTAATAATCTCTCTACTGTGCGTTATCCATTTTAAGTGGAGATGCTAAAGACATGCCTACATAAACGAAAACAGTTTGAAACCTTTATTGCCCAATATTGTCCTTCGCTTTCAGGCAGAATTTGTACAGAGTGCAAGCAAAACTCTTATTTAATGAAATACAGTGAAGCACTTTTCGTTTGTAAAATAACAAACTTCATCAGACTAAAAGAGTATTAAAATACAACTGAACTTCCAAAATAGCATTTTATAAGCCCGCCCTACACTAGAAGACAAGATGATCAATTTCAACAATTGGCTTAAGTTTTAGTGTCATTCAAAGGGGATCCAATGCCTGTCAGCCTGGGATGACATGCTCGACAAGCCACGATGCTTCGCTAGGGACAGCTTGCACCTATCACCCCTGGGCTTTCGGATATTGGCAAAGGCTCTTGCTACCCCTATAGTGCCTTTTTTAGGCAAGGCTCAAAAGACAAACCCACCTCCATAGGTATCACAAGGGATAAGAAACTAAGAGTAATGCTACTCAACGCCAGAAGTCTAAACCTCAAGATGCATGCACTCGAAACTCTCCTTAGAATGGAGAACATCGATATCTGTGCAGTAACAGAAACCTGGTTCAAGGTTCCTGAGAGCACCCCAGCACTACCAGGTTATACCTTATACCATGCTTTTCGGCCCCAAAACTTGGACCAAACCACAAAAGGAGGGGGAGTATCAATATTCGTCAAAGATACCCACACCTCCAGGTTGGTGGCACAGCACAAAGCATCAGAGACTATCCATGTGCAACTAACAGTGGGTAAAACTGCCTTCCAGTTTATAGCCTGCTACAGACCACCCTCCCAAACCCAGGAACTCCACTCGGCCTTCTTGAGAACACTGGAAAATATGAAGGTCTCTCCAAACACCATTATATTGGGCGACTTCAACTACCCAAACATAGACTGGGAGCATTACTCTAGCTCCAACACCCTAACCCAAAGGTTCCTAGAATTTATAAACTCAAATGCTATGGAACAACTTGTTACCACTCCCACAAGAGGGGAAAATATACTGGACCTGATCATCACCAACATGGGGACTCTATGCTCCAGACCAGAAGTGTATCCCTCACTGGTAAGATCAGACCATAAACTAATCTCACTGGATATTCACATCCCGACCCCACCCCCTGCCCAGAAAACCACAGTGAAAAACTTCTCTAAAGCAAATTTCACACTCCTCAAAACCAAGGTGGAATCCTTCAAAGCCCCTGGGTCTGTGGAAAATACGACCCAGACCGCAGAATCCTTTATAAACGCATTCTATGAACACCTTCAGGAATGCATAGATCATGCAATCCCAAACAAACCAAGATCCAATCCTCCAAAGGCAGACGTCCTGTTTGGTGGACCTCAGCTATAAACAAACTATACAATAGAAGGAGGAAGCTACTACATGATAGAGCAAAATCCCAAAAAGGGAAGGCATCTCTGATCAGTATTAGCAAAAAACTATGGGCACTCATAAAATCGTCTAAGGCCAGCTTTGTGAGAAAAATTGCACAGGACACTAAGGATAATCACAAGGCTTTCTTTAGTTATGTTAGGAACCTGGGTGGGAATTCCCAGATATGCTCAGAATTAGTCCAAAATGACAAAAAATACACCGAACCTACAGACATTGCCAACATCCTAGCTGACAGGTTCAGCGCAACCCCCCCCTCCCCACCAAAAGGGCAAATATCTATCCCAGCAGAGTGCTGCCCCCTGACATCTCAGATGCTCAGGTAAGAGACGCCCTCTCCAAAGCAAAAAACACAGCATCAATGGGACCAGACGGTGTCCCAGGCTGCATCCTACATGAACTCCAAGAAGAGCTAAACCCAAACATAAAACTATTGTTCAATCTCAGCCTTACTACAGGATATGTATCTAAAGAGTGGCGTACAGCAACGGTGGTCCCTCTCCACAAAGGCGGTGCCTCAACGGATCCTGGAAACTATCGCCCAATAAGCATGACTAGCTTGGTCTGCAAAGCTATGGAAAGGATCATCATGGACATTATAAATAAAGATATTGGGGACCTACAGACACTGGATCCTACCCAGTTCAGCTTTGTTAAGGGCAGATCCTGCCTCTTAAACATGGTCGATTTCTTTGAAACAGTCACCAAGGCCATTGACGAGGGGAAGGTGGTCTGCATCCTACCTGGACCTTGCAAAAGCCTTCGATACAATACCCCACTCAGGCATTATAGATAAGTTCACCAGCTTAAATATAAACCCCTATGTCACTAGATGGGTTGCAAACTGGCTCAATGACAGAACCCACATGGTTAGAATTGCTGTAGCCATGTCAGACACCAAACCAGTTATAAGTGGCGTCCCACAAGGCTCAGTCCTGGGACCTCTCTTGTTCGGTATATATTTCTCAGAGGTACAGGCCAACATGGAAGGACTGTGGCTGAACAAGTTCGCAGATGACTGCAAACTGGGCGCCATAATCGACTCTCCAGCCGACACAAGCATCCTCCAAAAGGGCCTCATAGAAACAGACAATTGGTGCCAGAGCCATGGCCTCAAGCTAAACGCCAAAAAGTGTATAGTCATCCCCTTTGTCAAAAACAAAGTGCCCACAAATTACCATATAAGTGGTAATCCATTAAGTACGGAAGAAGTAATTAGGGACATGGGGACCCAAGTTGATAGCTATCTCTCATTTGACAACCACGTGGCCAAAGTGGTTAGAAAAACATTTTATATAGCCCACCTAATCATGAAGGGATTCACATCTAGATCAGGGGATGCCATCGTGCGGAGGTCATCGTGCCTCTTTACTCATCCCTCATAAGGCCCATAATTGAGTACAATGCCCCTTTTGGGATGTACCTTACCAGACACTGGCAGCAACTAGAAAGACCCCAAAAGTACCTCACTAAGAGGATCAAAGGGCTCAAACAAATGCCATATGCTGCCTGGTTAAAGAAACTCCAGCTCTACTCAGTGGCATACCACCTGCTCAGAGGCGATCTGTGCCTGACTTATAAAGCCATGTCCAACCCGGAATTAACGGACATGCTGCACCTCAGAAAATCCAAATCCCATCGAGCTACGCGCTCAAGAGACTTGAACCTCAGCACTGAAATAAATAGGACATGCTGGAGGGACAAATTCATAACCCAGAGGCTCCCTTCACTCTGGAATAAAATCCCAGTCCAGGTTAGGCAGAGTCCCTCATTGACTCTCTTCAAGAGGAATCTTGATGAGTGGATAGGGGATCGTAGGTTTATCCCGGGTATCACTTCTGTGTCACTGTTAGGCAGAGGCACAGTATACTAACCTCAAAAAAGGGCATAGCAAAATTAATTTAAAATGGGTGGCGAAAGCCAAACACACTCTGGCTAGGCTTATAAATGCCCTCGGGCAGATAGCCTAGTATGAACCTATGAACTAGAAAGGAAATGATGTCATGAACAAAATTTTAAACTTTAAAAATATAAATCGCATATATATATATATATATATATATATATATATATATATATATATATATATATATATATATATATATATGTAAATATACTTATTAAATCTACCCTAACACAGGTCAGCAATAATTAAAACCAGCTTACAAATTATCTCACCTAAGTAATGCTTTTAGTCTGAGTATACTATTGATGGCACAGTAGTCATTCAAACCTGGCCTTACATAAGAATGTAGTTTTAGTTGCCAGACTAATTCTACTCTTTCTAAATGTAGCATTAGCAGTGGGCATTGAAGTGAACAATGCTAACAATGTTAAAAATAAATTGAATGAGCTTGACAAAAAAACTTTGTAAGTTAAAAAAATTACAGGTAGAGAATTGCTATCTAAAAGACTGTATTGCAAATCAAATTGTACCTAAAGGCCTAAGAACATGGCGTTATCCAGCAGGACTAATTGATAAATCATCTTTGCATAATGAACTTATTGCCATGTTTGACAGGCACGGCCTAAAATTGCTTGAGCTTTTGATAAAATTTAATTGAAAAGATATTGAAATTCTTATAACTGAATGTAATGAGCTTGAGTTACAATTGCAAGATGATGTTGAATATGATAGATATAAATATGAACACCAACGAATATATTCAAGCATAGAAAATATTATTGCTGATTTAAAGTGTAAGAAAAATTCTAAGTTAGTTAGGGACAAGCAGCAATACAGTAAAGATCAAGCATATCCAAAGCCACCATGAGTGGGCAATTTTAATTCAGCTCAAGGCAGGCAGTATGCCCAAAATAACACTAACAAAAGTAGCATCAACAATAATGAGCAGACTGAACAGCAGGCTATTAATGAGAATAGTAGTTATGATTATGAGCAGGAATTTCCACCATTAAGGAGATCTGAGAGAATTAGGAATCATAACAATAATAATAATATGGATAATAGCAACAATTTTCATCCAGGTTCCAGGCAGGATTTTTACACGCCATCCAGGAGGAATGGGGGGGGGGTCAAGACAATGGTTCAAGAGGACGAATTATTGATTAATTTAAGTAATGTTGATACTAGTCACAGTAGTCATGGTGGTGCACATGTTCCTTCTATTATTACAAATACAGAGGGAGATTTTAAGGTTTACAATTTCTCTGAAACAATTATTGCTGAAGAAATTGTTAATTTATTAAGTAAGGGACTTAAGTTTGTTCCAGCTACTAGTGCCAATTTGGCCTCAGTGCTCATTGATCTAAAACTTTTCTTAAGAAAGTTAAATTTTAAAATCATGTTCGGGGAAGGACATGGTCAAGATAATGCAGAATTCAATATCAGCAGTACCTTCAACCCACCTCTGCATCCGGCTTTGGTATTTCTTGAGAAAATATGTGAGTTGAATATTAGACACTTACTAACTCAGAAAAATAGTACTTTCCAGGATAATTTAAATATGAAGGAAAGGGATTTACTTACTTATTTATTGCAAGAGAAGATCAGGATCATGAAGCCGGATAGGGGTGGGGGGTGGGCTTGTACACATGGACATCCACGATTATGACAAAAGGATATATGAAATACTTAGCACTGACACGTATGAAGAAGTTACTAGAAATGAGTTGAATATGGCCTATAGGAGAATCTCTATTGCTCTGAATGATATGTTTTTGGAAAATAGAATTACTATTGACATTTATAATTATTTGAACATTATTTCACCCAGTATTCCGACTATATTTGGTACTCCAAAAATACATAAGGATGTAACCAATCCACCTTTACGACCTATAATTGATGGTCACAACTCTATTACATACTCTTGTGCCAAATTTCTTGATAGTAGATTAAAGAAGTTTTTGGATGGGCAAGTACAGATATGCAAGGATTCTTAGCACTTTCTAAGATTGATGAATGGTACTGAATATTCTGATTAGGTTTTGTTCTTCACAGTGGATGTAAAGGATATGTTTACTGTCATACCCCAACAGGAGGTTATTCAGATTATAGAGCAGTTTCTATTTAAACAAGCCGTGCTACAACCAGAAATCAATTTATATGTTGATCTGTTTGACACTGTACTTTCCAATAACTTCTTAATATTTAATAACAGCTACTATCTTCAAAAGGTAGGAGTTGCAGTGGGGTCACCATGTGGGACCATTTTCACCAATTTAGTTATGGCAGGGTAGGAAAAAAATATGTCCTGGAAGGCAATTATGCTGATAACATCATGTTGTATCTCTGTTATTTAGACAATATATTTAGCCTATGGAAAGGTGACCAAAAATCTGTGGAACATTTTTTAGGATATATTAATAAAACGACACAGTATTTAAAATTCACACATGCCATAGATGATCAAGAAATAAACTATCTGGATGTTAATCTTAGTAAAGATAAAATTAATCAAAGATTTATTGCAAAAATAGAAAGGAAACCAACTTACTCTAACTCTTTCCTGCATTTTACAAGCTCCCATCCTTTATCGAATAAGAAAGCAGTAGTAAAAGGAAAATTTGTCTGTGCTGCTAAAATGGTTAGTTTGGAAGCAGATTTTATTTTTGAGTGCAGGCATCTCACAGAAATGCTTATAAGTAGGGGGTATCCTGTTAGTTTATTGCATGAAGTGTATACTGAGGTTAGCCATAAAAGGAATAATGGACATTTTTCACCAATCCTAAATCAACATTTGAACTAGGTATATATATATATATATATATATATATATATATATATATATATATATATATATATATATATATATATATATATATATATATATATATATATATATACAAAAGGAAGATAATCATATAGATTATAATGCAACCTTCATTACAACATTTAACGTTCAGTTTTATGAGATAAAAACAATAATTTTAAAGAATTGGCATTTAATAGATTTTGAAGCACCTGCTATTAATACATTTAAGGATGGTGTCAAAATGATAGCCAGGAGAGGAAAGAATATAAAAAATATTCTTGAAATGTGTAAAATAACAAAAAAACACCAAGTAAAAGGCATGAAAAAATGTGGAATGTGTAATTTATGCAAGCATCTGTATGAGGGTAAATATGTTCAAATGAATGGTCAGAAATATAATATATATGACAAACTAAATTGTAATTCGAAAGGGCTGGTTTATGTGGCAATGTGTAAGCACTGTCCAGCTTATTATATAAGGAAGACTACTAGAACCCTAAAAGAAAGAGTATATGAGCACCTATATGCCATTAAAAAGATGAACTTAACAAATGCACTTGCAAAGCACATAGAGGAGTATGGTGAACATCGATTTGAATGTTGTGGTATCCAACAGACCAATGAGCATCTTGGGGGGGCATGGATGCTACATTTAAAAAGAGCAGAATTAATCTGGTAGCTAAAACTACATTCTTATGTATGGCCGGGTTTGAATGACTAATGTGCAATCAATAGTATACTCAGACTAAAAGCATTAGACAAAATCAGGATTCATTGTAATGAAAGTTTACATTACCTAACATGTGCATATTTGACTTGCTTTGGATTTAACCTCACAAGAATTTCTCTACTTGCTATCTCTAAAATATTGGAATTACACTGCATAAGACATAGGTCTTCCGTAACTAATACGCTACAATACCTGTAGTATAACCTATGTTTTTTTCCATCTTTCTTAAACAGCCCCCTATACACTGACCGCGTGGCTCCTACACATCCGGTGGAGGCGCAGACGGACGTCTTGAATGCACAAGCAAACTAAACGGACTTCTTTCTTAGTCAACTAATTCCCCAAGAAATTAGGGTAAAAATACCCTCATTACATCTATGTAATTATTGTTAAGCGTCTCGCATGCAGGGACAAAACAGTACCTCTCCCATTTATTCTGGCAGCCCTTGTCCAACTATAATAGTGGAAATACAATCTACTACTATTTAATGACATATAGCTTGTGCTTTACTTAGTAGTGGATACAAAACCTAACCTAATTCCCACTAAAGTGCTCAAAATCAAACAATGATTACAGTGAATTAGCTGTTACACTTTAGCAAGTGTTGTACCTACCGGCAGCTGACTTTAGGACCCTGTAAACTCCTGTCCGGTATCCTCAGCCGCCCTCGCTACTCGGCGGGCTAGCCCGCCTCCCACCCTGCACCCATATCCCACCCGCCCCCACTATAGCTATATTTATTTTGGCCTTAATCCCACCCCACTTAATCTCTAAACCAATCATAGCCTCCCTCCAGTTAATTTACCTCCTCCCACATTTCCATCTAATCACCAATCAGCTTGTTGGCCCTCACATAATATTAACCATCCTTTCTACATCTGGGGCAAAACAATCAAGTTCATCATCCCACTTATACCTCTTCTTCTAATGGTTACACACATATTATCATGCTATGAAAACCAAACATTGTTGGGTATTCACCTCCCAAATGGTCACACTTGCTCCCACCTAACCCCTTCCTTGAATCTGATCCCACCTTCTAATTGCACCACTACTACATTCTGCCACAAAAGTGTGTATCTCACCCAGCGCTACCCTAAAATTACCACTTCAAAAACAGGCCTGAAGATACTAAGTAAACTACTACGACTCTTTGACCATCTGAAAGCAAGAATTACCAAAGATGGTGATATTCACCCCAACCCAGGCCCATCCTTTGATTCAGACCCAGTTACCACCATCCTAACTCCAAGATCTGATAGTTCCCTCCTCATCCTCCATCTCAACCTAAGAAGCATAAACAACAAAGTACCTAACCTACATGCTATGATAGCCACTCATCTCCCAGACATCTTGTGTCTAACAGAAACATGGCTCAAACCATCTACTAAGGACGAAGAAATTCTTCCACCTGGATACAATATACTCAGGGTTGATAGGGATAAAAAAAGGGGGGGAGGAATAGCCGTAATGTTTAGAAGCACCCTGAATATCATTACTAATCCTATACAACCCCCCAAGGTCTCCAATATGGAACTAACTGCCCTAAAATTTTGCCTAAATAACCAAAAGAGCATCAACCTCATCATAGTCTACATCCCACCTGGGAAAAACTTAGAAACTGTGGAGCAAACCCTAAGCTGGCTCACCTCTAACTACCCTCAAGAAACTATAGTACTAGGATTTCAACCTTGACTGGTCCCAGTCGCCGACCAGATAAACCCCTGCCCCATTAACCTGTATGGCTTCTCCCAAAATATAAAATCTCCCACAAGACTAGGTAACTCTCAACAAAAAGAAAGCACTATTGATTGGATTCTCACCAATAAAGACACTTCTACCTATACCACAGGGACCCTCCCTAATGATCTTAGTGACCACCTTATCACCTTTATCATAAAACATAAGATTACATGTAAAACCTTCCTATATATAAGCTAGTTAGGAACAAGAAAAAATTTGTCCTTGAACAATTTCTAACAGAACTCAAATCCTGTAACTGGTCCATCCTAAAAACACTTCCCATTGATGAGAGTGTTACACACTTTAATGACACATTCCTTAAAATACTGGACTATCATGCACCCTACCGATCAATCAGAGCCAAAATCAGGATTGCACCTTGGCTAACTAATGACACCAAAGCTATAATTAAGCGTAGAGACCAGGCCTGGGCAATCTGCACTCACCAAAGAACCCCTAGACCGTATCAAATTTCAGCAGCTAAGAAACTCAACAAAGGCATATACTACCCGTGATAAAAAGAATTACTTCCATCATCTTCAAGATAAGCACCAAAATAATCCAAAGAAGTTTTGGGCGGTTTCAATAACCTCCTATACACTGGGAAATCTACTACCCCTACCCCTGAAAAACTTATAGGCAAAGATCCTGTAGTTATAGCTAATTCCTTTAACTCCTTCTTCACTGAGACCGTTCAGGCACTAGCCAGTCAGTTACCTACTTCCTCCACCTCCTTAACCAGTCCTACTGGATTGAATCTACCAGCCTTTAGTTTTCAACCAATATCCACCTCCTATATTAGAAATCTACTAAAGAAACTCAAACCATCCACCCTATCGGCTGATCGTCTCCCAGCTGAATACCTACAACTAGCATCCGATGTTATTGCCTATCCCATTTCAATCCTAATAAATAGAACCATCACGGAGGCCACCATCCCTCAATCTGGAAAATATCATATGTCATCCCTCTTCACAAGGGAGGTGCCTCTACGGACACATCTAACTATAGACCAATTGCAATATTGTCGCCTATAGCAAAAATGATGGAAAGGTGTGTCCACAAGCAAATTCTACACTACCTTACCCTTAACAATCTCCTGTCAAAAACTCAACATGGTTTTCGTCCCCATCATAGCACCACTACTGCCCTCCTTTCCTTTGTTGACTCAATAAACAAAAATCGGAACAACAAATTAATTACTTCTGCTCTCTTCCTTGACCTGTCAAAAGCGTTTGACATGGTCAATCATCAACTAATGCTCCACACCCTTGAATCCCTTCACCTCGACAACCTGGCCCTTAGTTGGTTTAATGCTTACCTTTCTGACAGAAAACAAGCAGTCCAGTGGCGAAGCACATTATCTAACCTGTTACCTAATACCATTGGAGTCCCCCAAGGCTCCATACTTGGTCCCCTTCTCTGTATTTATAAATGACCTACACTCAGTCATCTCACAAGCAACCTGCATTCAATATGCAGATGACTCCACCCTGATCTGTTCTGATGTCTCTCTCCATAATCTCCAAAAAGCCACCCAACACTGTTTTGCAGCAGTTGAAAAATGGTTTTAGAAAGGAAACTTATCCTAAATCCCAAAAACTCAGCTACTTCTTATCTTCCCCGTGTCGAACTCCCATAGGGCTTCATCCACCGTATTCTAACAATATAACCTTTCAAGTTCTGTCTACCAATGGCACCATCATCGAGCCTGTTACTAACACCAAACTGCTTGGTGTTACTATAGACCACAAGCTCAAATTTGATGTTCACATTAGTCAAACTATTAAAATGGTGAACAAGAAACTAGGCTCCTTATACAGAATCAAAAACTTTCTTACTCCATATACCAAACTAACTATAGCATGGTCACATCTTCTATCCACCCTACTGTATGCCTCCCCTATCCTATCCTTCCTCAATAAAAATGAGCTCAACAAACTCTCAGTCGCTATAACCACATCGCTAGATTTGTTACTGGCTCACCTTACCGTACTCATCACTGCCTTAACCTAAAGAAACTTGACTGGCTAGAACTACCTAACCTTCTTAAGCTCAACCAACTTGTTGAAGCATTCAAAATAATTATGGAACCTGATAAAACTCCCTCACTGAACAAGCTCCTGACCCCCTACTCCAACCTAAATTGCCTCTGATCTTCTAATAGTGTCCTGGTACTAACAACAAAATCAAATAACTTAGGAGGAGATGCTATCTATGCTAACTCCATCGGAAAGCTCTGGAATTCTCTTCCCAATAACCTAAGACTTTCAACTTGCCTCACGCAGTCTAAAACTAGACTCAAGTTACTACTTAAGACCCAGTGGATATGCCCCTGTGAAAATCCCGATTGATCATAAACTGCCTCATACCTACAATTACTATGTAATTAATCTCCACCTATAATCTCTCTAGCCCCCTTTTGACCCACTTCTCTTTTTCACGGGGGTCCTACTAGCCGCACCCTCCTTAATAACCATAGTCTTTACTTATGCATAACCTTATATCCTTTCCCCCTAGAGTCCTAAGCTCCCACCTTATCACTTACTAACATACCCTAATAACAGGGCCTTTACTGCTCATATATTTGTGAAATTAAATAAAGTGTATTAGCTACTAGTATCTGTAACTTTTTATGCTATGATTGTTCCTCAGGATGTCTATGTATTGTTTGTTGTTGTTTTCTGTTTTTCTACTGTCTTTCTTAAATGTGGGGCTTTTCTCCCCGGGTCTCTGCTGAAAAGGGATATGTATCCAGTCGGACTAACCCGGTAAACAAATGTAAAATAAATAAATAAATAAATAAATTACTTAGATGAGATCATTTGTAAGCTGGTTTTAATTATTGCTGACCTGTGTTAGGGTAGTGATTTAATAAGTATATTTATATATATATATACATATATATATATATATATATATATATATATATAAATATATATATATACATATATATATTTTAATTAATAATAATCAACTAGGATGTCTTTAGATTATTTATTAATGAAGGGATTTAGTTATCGTATTTTATGTATGTGTGTTTTATATATATATATATATATATATATATATATATATATATATATATATATGTGCTTTATATTTTTAAAGTTTAAAATTTTGTTCATGACATCATTTCCTTTCTAGTGTAGGGCGGGCTTAAAAAATGCTATTTAAGAAGTTCAGTTGTGTTTTAACACCAAGAAACACAAAACAAGAAGTAGTGAGGAGAAAGTGTTGTATTCCACAAAATGAACGCTTTAATAATAAATCCGCGTTTTCGTCTGTATAGACTTCATCAGATTAAACACTAATTACATTTCCAGTTAGCACTTTTATATACATTTAAAATTCACAAACCAATCCTTGCTCACTATGATTAACATTTAACAAATCAGGTGTCTCGTAAAATTTCTTCAGCATCTCATTAATATGTTCCCCTTTAAAACTTTAAAACATTTAATTAATATTAATATAAATACTATTAAATTATTAAAATCCATAGATGTTACTTATAATTTATGTTATTTATTTCATCATGACTTAAAGTTAAAAACTCATTGTATTTATTTAAAAATACATTCAAAAAAAGAAAAAAAGAAAACATAAATATAATTGTGAATGGGTGAGATTGTTTTACACACAGTTTAGCACCATCTGCTGGTCATTTTTAAAAAAATGACAGGAAAAGTGTATGTGGTGAATAGACAAGGAAAGTTGCAGCTATATTCTTGCTGCCCTTAATTTTAACAATGGAAGGATGGATATATACTCGTTTAAGCCTGGGGTTCTGTTAGCTTCTAGGGCTACCTGCCACCATAGTTCTTTATAACCTATCGTCTCTTCCCATGGGCCTCCTCGAATGTCCTCTTTTACTTGGTCCAAAACAAAAAAGTAAAATTGATATTCTTTACAAGTCTTGCTATGCCTAAAAAGTGCATTCGTTTCCTTGTTTTTTTTTAACATCATACATGTGTTCGTAGATCCTTTTTCTCAAGGATCTCTCAGTTTTACCAACATAAAACGAATTGCACTTTTTACAAATTACCAAGTAAATCGTGAAGAAGTAAGCCGTTGATTTGAGTTTTTTGGTTTCTGAGGACGGTATGGAGAAGGAGAAAGTAACTCAGTCTGGTAATGAAGATTGTAGCCAGACAAGAAAGCTCATCGGACAGTTAACGGCATTGGTGGACTTGCTCACACCCCTATGCGAGTCTATGGTAGCGCGTACACATCCACAGGAAGTGGAGACAAGTAGCGACGGACTGGGGAAACGACAGCAACAACCTAAAAGAAAGAGGCAATGTTTCGGTAAAGGATTAAACAGGGATGACAGCAGTGAACCGAAAGGTGCAACATTCGACCCAGGAGCTACACCCATTATTTTCCAGGATGTGGAAGACGACTGCTTTGAAGACATTGCAAACGCGGAGGGGGAATTTCAAGATTATTTGCAAAAAGGTACTGTTAACATGGCTAATACCCATGACATGAACAAATGGCTCAAAGAGTCGTATTCTTTTAGACTAAATGAAAATAACAGTAAACGAACTAATTATTCTGAGTCTTATGGCAAATTAATTGACAATATGTTCAGTTTAATGTACAAATACAAGTCGATTACCATTGAGAACGGATATTTAAAAGAATGTTTACAAAGGTGCATAGTGCCTACACGCAGGGCTCGCACCTGGAAATACCCAAATAACGTCCAAATTGGGTCTGTATTTCACAAAGAGTTAATAAAAGTTTTTAATAGGTGTGGATTAGAAATTATAAAATGTATTATAGATGAAAATGACAGGAATTTATTATTACTCAGTGAACAAATCAATGAACTTGATGGCCGCATCAAGGATGATTTAATTTTTCAAATCAAAGAAGAGAAACAAAAGTATTTTAACTTAAAGGGTGAGATTGACAAAAAGTGTAAAGATCTAGTTGAAAGGAAAATGGAAAAACTAAGAAGAGACATAACAGAGTATGAGAAAAATACTTGTTACCCAAACCCAGTTAACAGCGGAGTCCCCACATACCAAAAATACAGTAAACAGAAATGGACAAAGAGAACTAGTACAAGAGATTATGAAACTTACAGGGACAATTTAAACCCTGATTATGACACAGAATTTCCACCACTAGAAAGGCATCACGAGGATCCTATGTTTAATGGTAGAAACCCAGGAAATTTTCACAAGAGAGGGGGGTTAAGAGGAAGGGGGAAATATACTTACTAGAACCCCCAACCGTACGTGACGACCCCAGAAGTGAAATAGTTGTAGAAGGGGTAAAACACAGTTTAGAGGGATTTACTATCTATAATTACAGTAATGTGGAACTAGACAGAGAACATTTCTCCTTACTGAAGAGAGGTTTTAAATTCATCCCATCAGTAAAAGGGAATAGAGTACAATCACTACTTGACATAAAAATGTTCATCAGAAAGATGAACCTAGAGTTATTGTTTAGAAAAGAGGAATATGGTTTGGACAGGAACAATATACAAATTAATGAAGAACAAAGGGTCCTGAAAAATAAATCTACTTTTAACCCTCCCATACATGCACAACTCAGAAACTTTGAAAAAGTAATGGAACAAGGAGTTAAGAAAATCGAGAAAAAGACCAGGTATATAAACAACATGGATAAGAAAGAAAAAATGAAGTTAGAAGAATTAAGACATAACAGGCAAGTTAGAGTAATGAAGCCTGATAAGGGAGGGGGAATAGTTATAATGGACACAATACAATATGAGAGCAAGATGAATGACATTCTTATGAATGAAGCCAAATATAGGATAACATCACGTAACGAAATTAACTTGGCCTACCAAAGGATAGACATGGTCTTGGAGGATTTAGTAACAGAAAAAGTTATTGATGAGAAAATGTTTTCATTTCTTAAAATCAAAAAGAAAATACCAGTTATTTTCGGCATACCTAAAACACATAAGAAATGGGAGGACCCTCCTTTAAGACCGATAGTGTCTTCCGATGGGTCCAAAACAACATCCTTGGCTAAGTTTGTGGACATCAAAACAAAGCACATTTGGTTAAATAAAAAAGCCATTTTAAGGGACTCATGGGATTTCCTAAGAGCAATGGTGCCAGATTTATTTGATAAGGACCTAATTTTAGTAACTGTGGATGTAGTTGACCTATTTGGGTCTATCCCATACGAGGAAGGAATTAGAATGTTTGAAGATGAGGTATATTGTGATAAAAATTTAAGTTTTGAGGATAAAGTAGCCTGTATAAGTTTAATGGACTTAGTTCTAAGAAATAATTTTTTATATCATCATGGAGAGTTTTTTCAACAGATACAAGGAGTAGCAATGGGGGCCATATGTGCCCCTACATATGCTAACCTAGTTCTTGCTAACTGGGAGGAAAAATTTATATTTCCTTCAGTACATATGAAATATTGTAAATTGTACAAAAGGTTCCTGGATGATATAATAATTTTCTGGACAGGCGGGTATGACAACTTAGACATTTTTATTAAATATATAGGAGAAACAACGAACTTCCTGAAGTTTACATATTCAACATCTAATAATAGTATAGCCTTCCTAGATATTGAAATTAAGAAATCTACTGAGGCCTTTGAGACAAAAGTATACAGAAAGGACACATATGTTAACTCGTTCCTCCATTTTGAAAGTATCCCTTTTATTGTAAAAAGAATCTTGTAAAGGGACAATTTATTAGGGGATCCAGGATGACAAGTCTAGACGAAGATTTTAACATTGAATGTGACAAACTGGAAAAGATGTTTACAGACAGAGGATACCCCAAAGAGTTTGTAAAAGAGCTTAGAAAGGAAGTTACCAAGGAAAGAAAAGGAAGATTTAAGCCCATTCTAGGAGAAAGGGAAAGTATAGACAATGATACAGTAAAAGTGAAAAAGGATGGTGATAAATATGAACAATCACTAGTATTGGAACATAATAGTTTAAACAAGAAAGTAAAAGTGTTCTTTTTAAAGGAATGGGAGAAATTTAAATCCCTCACAGATCTAGAAGGGTTAAAAGAATCAAACCCAAAAATCGTGTTCAAAAACCCAATGAACATCAAGAATTTATTGGAAAATGGAAAAGAAAGAAAAATAGGTGACAGGGCAGTTTCAAGTAAGATGGGGACATTCAAATGTGGCAAGTGTAAACAATGTGAACAAGTAATAAATCTTGAGAAGGTATACTTGGAGAGTAGGGAACTGTGGTTGTTTAGCAAAGGGTATTTTAACCAAAGGCCTGATTTACTTGGTAATTTGTAAAAAACTGAGAGATCCTTGAGAAAAGGATCTACGAACACATGTATGATGTTAAAAAAAACAAGGAAACGAATGCACTTTTTAGGCATAGCAAGACTTGTAAAGAATATCAATTTTACTTTTTTGTTTTGGACCAAGTAAAAGAGGACATTCGAGGAGGCCCATGGGAAGAGACGATAGGTTATAAAGAACTATGGTGGCAGGTAGCCCTAGAAGCTAACAGAACCCCAGGCTTAAACGAGTATATATCCATCCTTCCATTGTTAAAATTAAGGGCAGCAAGAATATAGCTGCAACTTTCCTTGTCTATTTACCACATACACTTTTCCTGTCATTTTTAAAAATGACCAGCAGATGGTGCTAACCTGTGTTTAAAACAATCTCACCCATTCATAATTATATTTATGTTTTCTTTTTTTGAATGTATTTTTAAATAAATATAATGAGTTTTTAATTCTAAGTCATGATGAAATTAATAATATAAATTATATGTAACATCTATGGGATTTTAACAACTTAATAGTATTTATATTAATACTAATCAAATGTTTTAAGGTTTTAATGGGGAATATATTAATGAGATGCTGAAGAAATTTTATGAGACACCTGATTTGTTAAATGTTAATCATAGTGAGCAAGGATTGGTTTGTGAATTTTAAATGTATATAAAAGTGCTAACTGGAAATGTAATTAGTGTTTAATCTGATGAAGTCTATACAGACCATGGATTTATTATTAAAGCGTTCATTTTGTGGAATACAACACTTTCTCCTCACTACTTCTTGTTTTGTGTTTCTTGGTATATCGTGAAGAAGTAAGCCGTTGATTTGAGTTTTTTGTGTTTTAACACCATTTTAGTCTGATGAAGTTTGTTATTTTACAAACGGAAAGCGCTTCACTGTATTTCATTAAAAAGAGTTTTGCTTGCACTCTGGCCATTTTTTATGTGATTTCTACAGTTTTTTTTTTCATTTTTAGACTTTGTACAGGGCAGATCTTGCACTGGTCATACGTGTATACTTTGCACATGACTGAAGGCATTGCAAGAAGTACTATAATGAGTCACCAACATTGTTATAAAGTATTGAGAATGCATTTGCTTTTGTGAAATGGAAATATCTGTGGGAGTTAATGTCTCAAAGTGAAGTCCCAGTGAATTTGTAAAAGCATTTCAGTCCATGTACACATCTCCTCAGACAGCAGTCCTGGCTTATGGCTTGGTTTTCCCCACTTCAGCCTAGGCAATGACATGAGACAGCAATGACCAATGTGGCTTTATTCTTCTTAGCTAGTGAATCCATTAAAGGTCCCTCTGTATGGCATATGCACAGCTGTGCTAGTATTTCCTGAATATTGCCCTTTGTTAATGCTGAATCTTTTGAAGGATGTAGGGAAGCTTACAGATATATTACAGATCTTTACAACATGGTCAGTGTATAAACACAACCAGAGTAAAACAGAACTTTGCAATAAACAGAATACCAACAGTCATGCTGGTATTAGAAAAGCCTTTCACCTGTCAGTGGAGGTTTAATATCCTAAAATAATTAGGCATCTTCTTGCATTCTGCCTCATCAACTATGGTAAACACAAATCAGCATAAAACTTCAGAAAAGGTTTTCATATGTGTACACAGAAGGATAAAGCAGCCATTTACCTTAAAGATCATGGTTTATTGGGTTAAAATGTTTGCAGCTTCTGTATTAGGGTACTTTTGCCAAAATATCACCATAGTCTCAGGTAATAAGTGGCTCGAGATAAACAGGTTGCTATCTCATTGTATATGGGATAACTGTCAGCCATAGTTGAAAGTATGCCTGTTAGGATCTCCCACCTCCAGGCTGGGTCTGAGTTTACCTCAGTGGGAACTGTTCATTGTGCCATCACTTTGTTTCAGGTGTTTGCTGGTAATATTTCCCCATCCTTAAAATAGGCCAGTTCAAGTCCTACATTCATAATGCTAGCAACCCTTGGGCTATAGCTTCATATGGAACAGCACTTCTGAAGCACTTAGCACAGTGGTTCTGCATTATTTGCACCTATGAGGCATAGAAAATAGATATACAGATATATACGCCTGCCTGGAGTCTGGGACTCAGCTGTCCCATTATCATGCCCATACCTCATGCCATATGGACAACCAATAAAAAATATATATATTAAAAAAAAGGGTTGTTCTGCTCTGGGTATAAAAATGACTACAGGATATTGCATAGTTAACAAATCATGTTAAAGCCCTTGATATCTTGTTATGCGTCTAGAGAAATGGGTCCTAACAGGAATGATCTTTGGAAACATTTGGTGGTGCACTGTTCACTGTGCATACTAGTGCTGTGAGTTAGTAAGCTGTCCCCTTCTTTTCTCTTATAGAACTTGTAAAAGACAAGGAGCTTAATAGCTTGAAAGCAGCAGATGTTTTCCAGATACTGATATTCACAGATATTGATAAATTCTATGAAAGAGTCTGGACTAAAGGATGAGGTTTTGCAGGAGGTCATAAACCTGAAAGGTCTGGTAAAATGGGGAGTGTGTCTATTTACTATGATAGAGCAGTGGTCACTAAGGGAATTTGATAGAGTGTGAGGGTTGTGGTAATTTTGGGGATGAGACACCAAAATCCAGTCCAGGAGAGACTGTGGCAGGTGTGACTTGCTAATATAGGTAGGGGAAGTGATTAGTTGCTCAAATCCATGTAGGTTGATACAAGAGGTAGTTTGGGGAGTTTGAATTGTAAGCCAATCTATGTTTATGTCCCATAGAATGATGGTTTCATTAAGAATGGTCTGTGAGAGGTGGTGTAGGATGTTCTCCAGTACACTAAGATTATCACCAGGGGAGGTGTAGATTGCTACAACAGTTATGGTGGTAAAGTTGTTAAGTTTAATATTGGTAAGTAGGAGTTCAGCTGTAGAGAAAGTGGGTAGTGGGAGGTTTGAGGTAGTTATTGAAAGGTGGTCACGGAAGTGTATAGCTACCCCTCCTCCTCTTTTCTTTTGTCTATCAAGTCATAGGATGTTATAGCCAGGTGGGGTAATTTCACTATCTTTATTATATGGTTTCAGCCAGGTTTCAGTTAGGGTGACTATGTCGGCTATAGTTAGCTAACCAGACATGGAAGTCCTGTACTTTATTTACTGCACTCCTGAGGTTCATAGAGCAGAAAGACACTTGCTTTTTAAGGGGGTGAGGTTAGTAGATGTTTGTACTAGAGAATTATTATTTATGGTAGATTGGAAGGGTCCTGGGTTAGTTTGAAGTAGCGTTAGTGTTTAAATGGGGAGACATTCTTTTTCTGCTTTAATGTGATTGGGAGGGAG
>NC_056736.1:30960677-31080677 GCF_019279795.1 Protopterus annectens | reverse complement strand
ATTGTCTCAGTACCTTCCATGTCCATATAGGTCTTGACCACCTTTCCTGTAAGCGGCGATGATAAACATTTCGCCCAGTCAGACTCATTTCAATTCTCTTATCAGCAAATATATCAAAGGTTACAAAATAAGTTTTAGGATAACCACACCTGCTAAGTTTCTTTAATGTTAGGTCTGTTTTTGGGTGATCAACATTGTGAGCTGCTAGGCAGTGCAACTTCGGTGCAAGTGGAAAAGGAAAGTCCCAGTCAGAAGAGAAGGAAACCAACAAAGGGCAAGCAGGTGACCAGAGGCAAGTGAACACATTAGTCACAGTCCAAGGATGTGTTGGCAAAGGAGGTTTCTGCTGTGGACATATTGCATGTTGTTTCTCCAGGTAATGACATGTTGGTGGCAGGTTCAGTAGGCATGCCAGACATAAGGAGAGGGGATATCAGCCAGAATGGAGTTTGTGGAAAGGCAGGTCAGGAGATGGGGGAGATCGCTGAAGTTTTTGGGGGCCAGCAGAGTCTAGGTGAAGAGGGGCATTGCCTCAGGTACTAGGTTTCTGGGTTGAACAGCCCAGACTTGGGCAGATATCATTTGGCATTGTCCATGGTGAGGAGAGGTTCCCACTTGCAGAAGGTGGGATTTAATTTCTACCAGGTGATTGGTTGTCTACTCAGGTGTTGGGCAGGGGAGTGGGACAGTATTCCTGACTCCTCACATACCAGTCGCAGTCAAACATAAGATACGGAAGGGAGAGTAAGTTGATGTTTTTCACTTAATTGACACAGATGGTGTTCAGTATTTGCTGGAAGCTGAGACAGTGAATGGGAAGGATCTTCTGGCAACTTTAGCTGCCTTGGGGAGAGGACGGGCAGGAAAACTGTGACCAAGAACATGGGATTATTGGCTGTTAGGTTTTGTGTACTATATAGCAGTCTGGTTGGAGAAGGAGAGCAAGTTGGCCTTTCTGCTTTTGGCTTATTTCTTGACTATTCGGGAGTGTCAAAAATTGCGGGCTAGCAATGCTTGGTTGTGGTATGATCAGAAGTTTCTCAAGAGGAAGAAGGTTGATCGGTCCCTGCTTTGGGAGGTCAGGGACCCAGATATATGGCTGGACACTATGATGGAGAGTTGCAGTACAAGTAGCAAGGGGAGCAAGGTGGGAGGACAAGAGGTTGGGGTGTGTTGGGCTTTTAATGCAGGGAGATGTTAATGAGAGGCCTTTGCATACTTGGTCAAAGTGTGCAGGTGTACACCCAGCAGTACAGTGTGGCTGGTGAGAAGGTAATACGTTCAGTCAGGCTTCTTTCCCTTCTGCTCCTAGAGTGATAGCAGCTGCTTGGCAGGGATCCCAAAGCATGCATGGTAGGGAGAATTTACGTGGGCAGAGAGGGGGGGTGCTTTTCAGGGAGCAAAAGGGAGGCTTGGGGACACATTCTCCCATTAAGGTGCAGGTGTTACAGGATATGCTACAGCATTACCTGAATATATCAGTTGGAGAGGAGATAACTGAGGGATTCTCTAGGGGATTTTCCATTAAATCAATGGGGGCAGGGAGTGGAACGGTGTGTAAGAACTTGAAGTCAGTAAAGGGTAGGGAAGATATTTAGGAAGCTTTGGTGGAAAATGAGCTTCAGGATGGTAGGATTCTGGGTCCTTTTGACAGCACCCTTTTGCCAGTTTTTAGGTTTTGCCATTAGGCATGGAGCCTAAGAAGGAGGTGGGTGAATTTCGGCTGATTCACCATTTGTCTTATCCTGAGAGGAACTTGTTAAATGATTGTATTTCAGTTGAGGAGTTTAAGATGAGTTAAATGTCATTGGATGATGTGATGCAGGTGATTAGTGGGTTTAAAGACCCATGGTTGGTGAAGATGGACACTGAATCAACCTTTCAACATTTACCGGTACAAGAAGTGGATTGGCCTCTGTTGAGCATGTTAGTGGTAACAAATTTTATTTTGATGAGACTATGTCAATGGGATATTCCATGGCTTGTGCTACATTTGAGATGTTTAGCACAGCTTTACAGTGGATTTGGCACCAGCGGGTGGACACTCAGAAGGCAGTTCACTATTTGGATGACTTAATTTTGGTAAGTGAAGGGAGTCCTGGTAGGTATACTGGAGATTACTGAGATGAGTAAAGAGTTGGGGTCCCATTGGCTAAACAGAAACTGGAATGTCCAGTGAAATCATTAGATTTGCTGGGTTTGTTGGTGGATGCAGAACACAGAATGCTTTGTTTACAGAAGGAGAAGATAAATCATTTGAAAGAAAATATAACTTGGGTGATGGCTAGGGATAGAGTGCGGGTTATGGATGTTATGGAGCTCTTAGGGTTTCTGAATTTTGCATGTTGGGCTGTTCACTCATGTCATACTTTTTGTAGGTCCATGGCCTTTCTGTTGAAAGAGGGGCAAAGCAAGCACTACTGGGTAAGACTTGGTAAGTTGTAACAGGATGATTTATCTCTTTGGTTGTAATTTTTAGAGCAGTTTAATGGAGTTTCTTTTGGGCAGTTGGAGTGGGTGGATCAATGGGACTTGCAGATGTGTACAGATGCAGCAGGGGGTACTGGTATAGGGGCTTTTTTTGAGGGTGGGTGGTTTGCAGCTCCGTTGCTGGCTGAATGGGAGAATGAGTTGGAGAAGGATGTTTCCTTTCTAGAGTTGATGTTGATTTGGGCTGCTGCTGTGATTTGACAGGAGGGGTTGAGGATAAGGATTGTTATTTTTAATTCATATAATAGTGCTGTGGTTGAGGTTTTACAGGTGAATGTGGCTAAATCTGGGAGGTTATTGTTAGTCTTGCATAAGTTAGTTTTACAGAGTTTGTTGATTAACTTTTCTTTTACAGGTGTGCATGTGCCAGGTGCTAGGAATGGGATTGCTGACAGTTTGTCTCGCCTTCAGTTTTTCAGGTTTCAGCAGTTTGCTTTAATAGCAGTGGAAGAACCAAAGGCAGTACCAGATGAGGTGTGGAGGATTGGGTTGCAGTGACCAGGAGGTTGGTGGAACAGTCCTGGGCAGCATTTACAAGGAGAGCATATGGTAGGGTATTGTGCAAATTTGATAGATTTATTTTACAGCTGCCCGAGGAGAAGGAAGTTTGGTTAGAAGAATTGCTGTTCAGATATTTAACTCAGGCTCTTGTACAAGGTAACGCAGTGAAGTCAGTCAATGTGGACTTTTCTGTCATTAGTATATTTGCTCATGTGGCAAGGTTGTGGGATTTCTCTAAATCCTGGACAGTTGGGCATATGTTGAAAGGGTTGTGTAGAATGGATGGCCTGAATAAGGATAAGCCTTGGCTAGTGATAAGGCAAATATTGAAAGTTTTATTGTGGGGCCTAGTTTTGGTGAGTGTAGAGTCAATGGATTATTTTCAATGGGTTACGCTGAGCTGATAGATGTATTTTGGGGCCTTTATAGTGTCTGAGTTGTTGGGGTCACTGGTTTGTGAAGATGTCATGTTATTGCCTAGGCCAGTGCACATTTGTTTGTGGAAATCTAAAACTGATCAGGCCGGGAGGGGCACCGAATAATTCTCTGGAAGGATAGGTGTGAACAGATGTGTCCAATGATTTGGACTAGGAAATTCATCGCGTCTCATGGGGGGAGTTCACATGACTTGGTTTTCATGCTAAGGGGAGAAGGTAATAACAGGTGAGCAATGGATAAAGATAATGAGAAGGGTGCCCCATTGTAAGGGTTTTGTGGGTGAGAGGTTTTCTACCCATTCATTTCAGATGGGTAGAGCCTCGGATTTAGCAAAAGCAGGTAGCTCTACTGAGGTCACTAAGAAGGTGGGCCACTGGTCATCGAATGCCTTTTTGTCTTATATTAGATAGGCATGCCGTGTTTGGTTATTAATCTCTTTTTTAGGGGAGTATTATCATCCTAGCCCACTCGTGTGTTTATTGGGCAGTGAAGAGGGCTGCAGTTAGGACTAATGCTTCAGATTTGGGTTTGCACCAGTTCAGGTGGAGAATCAGATGGCATGGCATTAGAGGCCTCGGGTGGATTTAGCTTATACAGGAGTTTGCAGCTATTCAGTCTCAGATGGGGCTTCTGCAAGTTTTTATGGTGCATTTGACAAGTAGTGACTTGGGTTTAATTCCAAAGTAGCAGTTGGTGTATCAGATACGAGAAGATTTAATTGCTTTAAAGAAGCTGTATCCGAGTTTGTGTATGGTGTGGTCTGAGATAATACCGTGTTTTTTTTGGAGGCATGCAAATAATTTCATGGCAGTAGAGCAGGCATGGCAATTTGTGAATTTTAGGCTGATGGGGCATTTGGGGGCACTGGCTATACAGATAGTAAAGCACAAGGAGTTTGCTGACAGGGATCCCATGTGGTTCAGAGAAGACAGGGTGCACCTGAACAATTTTGGCTTAGATTTGTTTAATTTGAATGTTGTTTTATTTTTGGAGGATCTGGTGAAAAGTTGGTATTAGGTGAAGGGGGATCAGCCTCGGTCAGGCTGGTGGGTAGAAAAGAGGAGCAGGTTTATCCCTCTTCTGTTCCTCCTCAGGTGTTTGGTTTGATGTAAGGTGGTGTGGTGTGAAACTGAGTGTTTGGACACTACTTCCCCCTTTTGGTGTTTGGATGGATATAAGGTTTTTGGGTTAAATGTCAGCGGTTGGATGCTGCTTGATATTTAAGAATAAGTGAGTGGGGTGAGGACGCTGCTTATTCAGGCAGGGTGAGCAGGGGTACATTGACTGACACATGATTATAGATGTTTTCTTGTGATTAGCAAATAAATTGAAATGTTCCAATAAAGAATAAAGTTGTGATGCATTTAGTTTTATTTATGAAATCATAAGCCAATCACCCTTGACATTCACATACCTCCCACACCCCCAAGTAATGAAACCTCCATAAAAAACTTCTGCAAAGCCAACTTCATGCTACTCAAGTCAGTGGTGACAAACTTCATGACACCCATGCAGACGGGGACTGAAAGTTTGACTGCTGAATCCTACACTAAGGCACTGTAGGAACACATCCACTCATGCATGAATCGTGCCATCCCAAATAGAACCAAGATGCTCTCCTCCAAAAAAAGGAAGCCAATCTGGTGGTCCCCTGCCATAAACAAACTTTACAACAAAAGGAAGAAACTGTTGCAGAAAAGAGGAAAATCTCAGGATGCAAAGAACTCCCTACCAGCCTCAGTAAGAAGCTGAGATCCCTCATAAAATCCTACAAAGCTAGTTATGAAAATAAAATTGCCAAAGATTCCAAAGACAACCACAAGGCATTCTATAACTATATCAAGAATCGAAATGGCAATGCTCAGATCTGCTCTGAGCTACAACAGAATGGCACTAAATATACTGATCCCAAGGATATTGCCAATGTCCTGGCAGATCGATTCAGTGGCAACTTCACCCCCCTCTCACCCTCTAAAAGGCCCATGTCAATACCAAAAGATTGCCAAATTCCAGTAATAATGTCCACACAGGTAAAAACTACACTCTCCAAAGCTAAGAATACAGCATCCATGGGACCAGACAACATCCCGGGCTATGTACTACATGAACTACAAAATGGACTGGCACCTCACCTAAGTGTCATGTTTAATTATAGCCTCACCTCAGGCTTCATGCCAACTGAGTGGCGCACAGCTATAGTTATCCCACTCAACAAGTGAGGATCCACCTTGGATCCTGGGAACTACTGCCCCATCAGTCTGACGAGCCTGATCTGCAAGGCCATGGAACGTATTATCATGGAATTATAAAGAAAGACCTTCAAACACTGGACCCCACCCAGTTTGGGTTCATGAAGGGTTGATCTTTTCTCCTGAACCTGATTGACTTCTTCGAATCAGTCTCCAGAGCTGTGGACGAGGGTAAGGTGGTCCACACAGCCTATCTGAACCTCGCCAGGGCCTTTGACACCATCCCACACTCTAGAATCATAGATAAACTTATTAAGCTGGGCATTAATCCCTACATCACTCGATGGGTTGTGAACTGGCTTACTGACAGAATCCACACTCTAAAAGTAGCTGACTCCAAATCCAGCTCCAGGCAAGTGACAAGTGGAGTACCTCAGGGTTCAGTCCTGGGACTGCTCTTGTTTGGCATCTACTTCTTTGAAGTACAGGCCAACACTAAGGGACTCTGACTAACAAAGTTCGCAGATGACTACAAACTGGGAGCTATTATTGAATCCCCAAATTATGTGAATATTCTACAAAAGGGCCTTACGGAAACAGATGCTTGGTGCCATAACCATGGGCTCAAGCTCAATGCCAAGAAATGCATAGTTATCCCCTTTGGGGAAAAAACATGTACTCATAAATTACCACATAGGTGGCAGTACACTAAACACCAAAAGTGTAATAAGAGACTTAGGGACACAGGTGGACATTGGTCTCACCTTCGATAACCACATCACCACAACAGTCAGGATATCCTTCTTTGTGGCACACCTCATCACTAAGGTCTTTTCATCCAGAAAAAAAGGAGGTCATTGTCCCACTGTACTCATCTCTCATTAGACCCATTATAGAATGCCCCATTTGGTATGCACCTCTCAAGATATCTGCAACAACTGGAAAGGCCGCAGAAATACCTCACTTAAAGAAACACAGGCCTAAAGCATCTGCTAACCATCTAAAAAAACTCCAGCTATTCTGTGTTGCATATCATCTACTCAGAGGCGATCTCTGCTTAATATACAAGGCCATGTCAAACCCAGAGCTGTTGGACATGCTATACTTAAAGAAATCCCAATCCCTCAGGGCCACACGCTCCAGGGGTCTAAACCTTGTCATCACAATGAACAAAACATGCAGGAGGGATAGGTTCATGACCCAGAGACTCCCCAGACTCTGGAAGAGACATCCCATATATGTCAAGCAGAGCACCTCTTCGGCCCTCTTCAACAGAAACCTTGACAATTGGATGGGAGATAGGAAATTCACCCCGGGGATTACATCAGTCACCCTGCTAGACAGGGGTCCAGGGAAGTAAATATTGTGGGAAGAAATAGCAAGGGAATTGTTATGGTTAGGCTTGTATAGGCCCTAGGGCCAATAGCCTAGTACCAACCTAGGAACCAATAAAATGTCATCAAAAGTCTGCGTTGGTGTGTGGTCCCTTTATTGAAGTGGAACGTGACAAATTATTTATTTTATTTTATTTTATTTAGTTTACATTTGTTTACTGGGAAAGTCCGAATGGAACAAGGTCCATTTACAGATGAGGCCTGGGAGAAAAGCTCCATAACATAACAGTACAAATGCAACAAATGACAAAAACATTTCTGTACAGAGGCATATATACAATCAGAGCTCCATGACTTTATATGACAGCACATAATCCATGAATGAACAGAAAATTTCTATACAGTGGCATATATACAGTCAAGGAGATTTTTCGTACCTTAGTTTGATTTGAGCAAGCTTGGTATATAGATAGCAAAATTTGAATTCCCTATTGGTAGTACAAAGCATAAAAATGAAAGAATGCAATCTGGAAAATAATGCTATTTGGGAGATATGTCATAGCGTGAGAAATAGTTTGTAGGACAGTAGTTCCTGATAGGGAGTATTTGAGTAGTACAGAATAGCTGAGTTAAGCAGTGAGGAGATGAGGTGTGGCAAGTTAGGAGGAGAGCAGAAAGGATTTTATGTGATACAGGGACAGAGCCATGATTGCAAGAGGTGTGACTTTAGTGATGTCTTGAAACGTGAGATGGGTGGTGCAGAGGAGATACATTGGGGGAGGTTATTCCATTCCCTAGAATGGTGTGGGAGAACAGACTTTTCCCTGTAGTGTTATTGGCTTTGGTTATGCAGAGCAGGGATTTGTTGGATGAGCATAGAGGGCAATTTGCAGAAAATTGGTTTAAAAATTGGTTTAGCGCTGGGGTTTTCTGAGGGTTCCTTATTATGTTGAAGGTAAGGACTAATTGGTGATAGCTAATTAGCTGAGGGAGTTCTAACCACTGTAGTTGCTTCAGGGCAAGACAGTGATGACTTCTAAAAGTGGAGTTGTTAGCAAATTTTGCAATTTTATTGTAACATGACTCTAGTTTGTTTAGGTCTGTTTTCATGATATGAATTAGGATTGGTGCTGCATACATTAGGGTAGACAAGAGGTGGGTTTGGGCTAAGGAGATTCTAGCTTGGTCTGATAGGAACTGTTTGTGTTTGTATAGGGTTCCTAGTTTCTTATGTACCTTTGTGATGGTTTGTGAGATATGGACATTAAAGTTTAGATTGTTATCTATTTCAACCCCAAGCAGCTTAGTTTGAGGGGAGGGGGAGATTCTGGTCCCTTTTTGGAGGTGATAGTGAAGGTAGGAGGTGTGGATTTGGATTTACTGGGGGTAAAAAGGAGTCATTTTGTCTTGTTGGGGTTTAGAATGAGTTGGACAGCAGTGATCCATTGTTCCACGGAGCAGAAGGATTCCTGGGTAAGCTTTTGAAGAGTGGTTATGGATGGGTCTGAGCAGATTAGGGTGAAGTCATCTGCATACTGTATAAGTGATGCATGCAAGGTGGAAGTATGCCGTTT
Source organism: Protopterus annectens (assembly GCF_019279795.1). Taxonomy (NCBI): domain Eukaryota; kingdom Metazoa; phylum Chordata; order Ceratodontiformes; family Protopteridae; genus Protopterus; species Protopterus annectens. The sequence continues at coordinate 31,072,151 of NC_056736.1, read as the reverse complement.
GTTAGTGAAAATGGTGAATAGTAGAGGACCCGGTATTGATCATTTTGGGATGCCTATAGTAGTTGATAATAGAGGAGATAGTGTACTTTGCCATTTAACTGATTGTTTTCTGTCAGAGAGATAGCTTCTAAACCATGAAGGAGTAGAGGGTGCGAAGGATAAGGTTGACAGAGTGTCTAAGAGTAGTTTATGGGAGACCATATCAAACACTTTTGATAGATCTAGGAATATGGCTGAGATGAATTTGTTGTTGTTGTTTCTTAGATGGTTAAACCGATTGGTAAAGGAGAGTAGAGCAGTGGTTGTGCTGATTTGGGTGAAAACCATGCTGTGTGGGGGAGAGGAGGTTATGTGAGGATAAGAAGTGCATTACCTGGGTGTGAATACATTTCCCCAGATGCTTGGAAAGGGGGACAAGATAGCAAATGGCCAGTAGTTTGAGAGTTCATAGGAGTTTCCACCTTTGTGAAGGGGAATTATATGTGACACTTTCCATGGATGGGGTACGTAGGTTTCTTGTATAGAGCGGTTTATAAGAATTTAGCAGGGTAGGCTAGTGACTCTGCAGCTATTTTTAGAAACTTTGTGGGTAAACCATCTGCTGTGAGTGTGGTGGGTTTTAGTTTATAGAGTAGCTTTTTAACTGAAGAGATTGGTACAGGTGAGAGTGTGAAGGTGGGTATGTTAGTCTGTTCTACAGCTGGGGTGGTTTTAGTGTTCTTGTTGGATAGTTGGATAGATAGTGCGAGGATAGATTCTGTGAAGTGATGGTTGAATTCTGAGGCTATGTTTTTATTATCAGAATTGTTGTTGGGAAATGGGGTGGTGGTTTTGCCTGGTTTTAGAGGGGTATTGATGACCTGCCAGAACTTGTGGGGGTTTCTAGAGTGCTTGTTTGGATGTCTAAGAAGTAGTTCTTTTGATCTACTGTTGTTTGGGTTTTGGCCTTATTTCGTAGTTCTTGATATTTCTGTCTGTCTTGGATAGTGTTATTCTTTTTCCAGGCATTGTCTCTGGCTTTTATTAAGGCTTTTATTGTCCTACTTAGCCATGGGTCATAGTTAATTTTAGTCCTGAGTTTCCTGATGGGAGTTAGTATATTTAATACATTCATAAAAGTAGTATTAAAAAAAAAATCAGCTGCCTGGTCTAAAGGTAAAGTTTTTACTGGATTTCAGCCCTGTTGCTGGAGCATACTGTTAAGAGTTTGTGGATTGACTTTGTGCTCATCCCTAGTATCCTTAAATAACATGGGTTTGGGTATTTTTGCCTGTTTACGAGGGAGGAATGTGGGGCAGTGGTCACTCAACGTATCAGGTAAGCGACACACATGATAATTTTCTGTGGGGATATTAACTAGTGTCCAATCTAGAATGGAGGTTCTACTGGAGTTTTTGTCTACTTTGGTGGGTTCTTGGATTAGTTGTGAGAATCCAAATAAGTTAATATGGTTTGAGGGGTTGTTGGAGTTGCAGGCTAGCCAATCAAAGTTTAGGTCACCTAGCAGGATGGTTTCTTGGGGTAGGTTGATTGTGGCCTATTGCAGTATCTCTTCTATTATAGGTGAGTTATTTCTTGGAGGAATATAACTACAGATGATGTTGATAGCAGGATGGTTTCTTGGGGTAGGTTGATTGTGGCCCATTGTAGTATCTCTTCTATTATAGGTGAGTTATTTCCTGGAGGAATATAACTACAGAGGATGTTGATAGCAGGATGGTTTCTTGGGGTAGGTTGATTGTGTCCCATTGTAGGATCTCTTCTATTATAGGTGAGTTATTTCCTGGTGGAATATAACTGCAGAGGATGTTGATAGCAGGATGGTTTCTTGGGGTAGGTTGATTGTGTCCCATTGTAGTATCTCTTCTGTTATAGGTGAGTTATTTCCTGAGGAATATAACTGCAGAGGATGTTGATAGCAGGATGGTTTCTTGGGGTAGGTTGATTGTGGCCCATTGTAGTATCTCTTCTGTTATAGGTGAGTTATTTCCTGGAGGAATGTAACTACAGAGGATGTTGATAGCAGGATGGTTTCTTGGGGTAGGTTGATTGCGGCCCATTGTAGTGTCTCTTCTATTATAGGTGAGTTACTTCCTGGAGGAATATAACTACAGAGGATGTTGATAGCAGGATGATTTCTTGGGTAGGTTGATTGCAGCCTATTGTAGTATCTCTTTTATTATGGTGAGTTATTTCCTGGAGGAATATAACTACAGAGGATGTTGATAGCAGGATGGTTTCTTGGGGTAGGTTGATTGTGGCCCATTGTAGTATCTCTTCTGTTATAGGTGAGTTATTTCCTGGATGAATATAACTGCAGAGGATGTTGATTCTCTTTTTGTTTTTAAGGGACATAATGGACCCTAATGTCTCTACATTCTGGAATTTGAGAAGTGGGTTTTTTAGTGGTTGGAGGTTGAGTGTATTTTTAAATAAGATTGCAACTCCTCCTCCATTTCTGGTACCTCTATCTTGCCTTAGGATGTTATAGCCTGGGGGAATAATTTCTTCATTTTGTGTAGCAGGTTTTAGCCAGGTCTCTGTAACGGTTAGTATGTCTGGGGAGTAGTGGGATATGAATGCATGAAAGTCATACAGTTTGTTGGATATGCTACGTGTGTTTATACTGATAACAAGTAGTTCTGACTTATGTTTATGGGATAGGATTGGGTTGCTTGGACCTGGGTTGGGGTGTATCTCCCCTGAGATTAGTAGCCATTTTCTGAGGAATAGTGTGAGTTTTATGGCATAGGCTATATCTATGTGTTTTTTGGGTACTGTTACCCTTTTGTGAGGTAGTGTGGTTGCTGTTTTGTGTATGTAGAGTAATGAGTTGTTGGTAAATAGTTTGGAGCATATTACTATATTTGTGTGAGTGTGTGTGTGTGTGTGTGTGTGTGTGTGTGTGTGTGTGTGTGTGTGTGTGTGTGTGTGTGTGTGTGTGTGTGTGTGTTATGTGGTAGGTAGTGCTTGTTGGTATGTTACAGTGTATGGATGTGGCGTAAGCTAGAGTGGTGAAAGTTAGTAGTAGTAGTCCTAGTGTGTCTTGTATGGTGTGGGTGAAGTGTAAAGAGGAGGTTGTTGTGAGGTGGAGGGTGTGGAGAGGGAGTGGGTCTGATGACTGAGGGATGGTAATAGGCTGCTGTGGAGGGGGTGGGGTTATATGGGTTTATAAGTGTAGGAGTACTGGGGGCAGGTGGAATTTAGAGGCAGGGAGGGGAGTGGAGTGACCCTGAAGGGCGAATGGAGCAGGCTAGAGCAAGAGAACCTAAAGCTGTAGAAATCTATCAGTAACAGCAAGAGATTGACTGAGCAAGAAGGTAGCTTAGCCTAAAGATAAGGTAAGGTAAGATTCAATAATAATTAATCTGTGGTTAGCTTCCCTAGGAGGGAGTGGGAAGTTGGAACTATAGAATGGGGAGTATGCTTTAACTAAAAATTCCACCCAGCTATGGTAAGAAGGGTGGATTAGTAGAGTATGTTCCTGCCGAGTGGCCAACTTCATTAAAGCTCTCCAAGTTAAAAGCTGAATGGAGCTCAATGCAGCTGTGCTCACCTCACAAAGATGGTCACAAAGTAAGAGAAAATTGTTAAAAACAAATTCAATGACATTCACCTAATAATTAATTCTACTGGAAGGCTTGTGTTTACAAGTTGAGATTTCCCAGGGCTGATTTGAGCTTTATCTGAAAATTGCTTCCGAACCGAAGGTGGGGGGGGGCACAATCTTGAGGCTTGTGGATGGCCCGAACAAACTGCAAAAACAGATAAAAAGAGTGTGAGCAGAAAGTAAGTAGTACAGTTCTAGGAGAAATCAAGACAATTAAGAGAGTAGAGGATATTAGTCAGAGAGTGATGGAATGATTATCAGAAGACAGAGAGTTGGTACAAGAAATGGTACAATAAGTAGGCACATAGATAAATGTCTGGGGAAGAGTAAAGAATCACAAAGAATAGGAAACGGTGCCTAGGCAGATTATTACAGACAAATCTAACAATGCACTAAATCTAACAGGTTAAAGTAGCACCATAGTTAGGTAAGATACTGGCTAGTATGTGTAACAAATGCTGTGTTTCTGCTTTTCAAATACCATATAAACAACTGTATGTTTCCACTTACAAATACCAAGTATGCTTCTGCTTAAAAAAACAGTTAGAACTGCAGTTAGTTGAGATGCAGATTAGAGTTTGCAGCCAACACTGTTTCTGCTTTTCAGATACCAAATAAACTGTATGTTTCTCCTTAATATATGTTTATGCTTTTCAAATACCAGATACCAAATAAACAAACTGTATGTTTCTCCTTACTGAGAGCAGGAATGTTTCTGCTAACCAATACCAATTAGAACTGTAGTTAGGTAAGATATTGGCTAGAATTTGTAACAAATGCTGTGTTTCTGTTGTTTGTGTACAAAACTAACAGCAACTGTATGTTTCTGCCTATTAATACTAAATGCAACTACAGTGAAGCAGATATCAAAATGGAATTGTCTATGAAGCCAGTCTAACTTCCTAGGTAAGTTTAGATATGTAAGCAAGCATATACACACTGCTTTAATCACCAAGCTCTACATATACAAAGAGCAGTAAAAAAAAAAAGCATTGCAGTTTTGTCAGACTATACACTTTAAATAGCAACAATAAATGTAGCACTAATATAAACCAGCATAAAAATCAATGTAAATTATAACAGCAAACAGACAATGCTAAAAAGGCATAAGCATATAAAAAAACAAACTTACAGTGATCCACAAATTGGAATTCTCATTTACCAGACAAGATACAAAGAGATGTTAAAATTAACCTTGTTCAGAAAATGAGACGTATCTAAAAGAATGGATAAACTAGTCATCCTTTCTCTCATGTAGTGCCTTTTGACTAAATGTTTAAGAGGTTAATGTATACATGAAAATGGGGTGTAAATTTCCAAAGTACACTTTATTTAAAAAAAAAATGAGGTCATCATCAAGAATCACCAACATAGGTTCATAGGTAAGTACTAGGCTATCTGCCCAAGGGCATTTATAAGCCTAGCCAGAATGTGCTGGCTTTCGCCACCCTGTGCCTCTGTCCAGCAGAGCCATTAGTTCCCTGTGCCAATGTCTAGCAATGCTACTGCAGTGATCCCCGGGGTAAATTTTCTCTTTCCCGTCCACTTGTCAAGGGTTCTCTTGAAGAGTGTTAGTGAGGGGCTCTGCCTGATGTATATTGGAATCCTGTTCCAAAGCATGGGGAGTCTCTGAGATAGGAATCTATCCTTCCAGCATGTCCTATTTATTGTTGTGGTGAGGTTTATATCTCTAGAGCGTGTGGCTCTCCGGGATTTGTTTTTTTTTTTTTTAGCTGGAGCATGTCCATCAATTCTGGGTTGGACATGGCCTTGTATGTCAGGCAGAGATCACCTCTGAGTAAGCGGTATGCAACCAAGTACAGCTGGAGTTTCTTGAGTTGTGCTGCACAGGGCATCTGTTTGAGGCCAGTAATCCTCTTGGTGAGGTACTTGTGTGGCCTTTCCAGCTGTTGCAGGTGTATTGTAAGGTACATCCCAAATGGGTCATTGTATTCTATGATGGGTCTAATGAGTGATGAGTAGAGAGGCACAATAACCTCTTTTGTTCTAGATGTGAACCCCTTTGTGATTAGGTGAGCCACATAGAAGGATTTTCTAACAACCTTGGCAATATGATTATCAAAGGAGAGATTACTATCTACTTGGGTCCCTAGATCCCTTATTACATTTTCTGTATTTAGGGGACTACCACCTATGTGGCAGTTTGCGGGTACTTTGTTTTTTCCAAAGGGAATGACTATGCACTTTTTGGCATTTAGCTTGAGACCATGATTTTGACACCAGGTCTCCGTCTCAGTGAGACTCATCTGGAGGGTGTCTGTATCAGCCGGAGAATCAATTATGGCCTCTAGTTTGCAGTTGTCTGTGGACTTGGTCAGCAATAGTCCTCCTATGCTTGCCTGTACCTCTGAGAAGTATATACCGAACAGGAGGGGTCCTAGGACTGAGCCCTGGGGGACGCCACTTGTAACAGGTTTAGAATCGGACATAGAGCCTGCAACTCTCACAATGTGGGTTCTATCCATGAGCCAATTGGCAACCCATCTCATGATATAAGGGTTTATGTTCAAGCTGGTGAGCTTGTCTATAATACTAGAACAGGGAATGGTGTCAAAAGCCTTTGCGAGGTCTAGGTGGGCTGTGTGGACCTCCTTTCCCTCGTTAAATGCCTTGGTAACCATCTCAAAGAAGTCCACCAGGTTTAGGAGGCATAATCTGCCCTTAACAAAGTCAAACTGGGTAGGGTCCAAGGTTTGGAGGTTCCCAATGTCTCTGTTAATGAGTTCCATGATGATCCATTCCATAGCCTTGCAGACCAGGCTAGTCAGGGTTATAGGGCAATAGTTCCCAGGGTCCGTTGTGGCTCCACCTTTGTGGTGCAGGATAACTGTTGCTGTGTGCCATTCTGTGGGTACGTAGCCTGTAGAGAGGCTGAGTTTGAACAGTGTGTTTAGGTGAGGGGTTAGTTCATTTTGGAGCTCTTGTAAGACAAAGCCTGGGACACCATCCGGTCCCATTGAAGCTGTGATTTTGGCTTTGGATAGGGCTGTTTTAACTTGTGTGTCAGTGATTGATGGGGCCCTACATTCGTCTGGTATGGTTATGGGCCCTTTAGGGGGTGAAAGGGGGGTGAAGTTTGCACTAAACCTGTATGCCAGAATGTTTGCAATATCAGTCAGTTCAGTGTATTCTGTGCCATTTTGCACTAACTCAGAGCAGATCTCAGAGTTTCCACTTAGGTTCTTGAGATAGCTAAATAATATTTTGTGTTTATCTTTGGAGTCATTGGCAATTTTTCTTTCGAAACTAGCCTTGGATGATTTAATGAGGGATCATAGTTTCTTGCTGATATTGATCAGGGATGTCTTTCCTTCTTTGGATTTTTTTCTGTACTAGTTTCCTCCTTCTGTTGTATAGCTTGTTTATGGCAGGGGTCCACCAGACTGGTTTCCTTTTCTTGGAGGAGTGAGTCTTGGTTTTACTTGGGATAGCACAATCCATTTATTCCTGCAGATGCTCATAGAGTGCCTTTGTAAAGGTTTCAGCAGCTTGGACAGCACTGCCCTTTAGCATGGGGACTGTGTACCTTTCCACATCGTGAAGTTTGCTTTTGAAAAGTTTTTCATGGTGGTTTCCTTGATTGGGGGAGGGGGCGGAATTTGGATATCCAGAGTGATTAGTCTATGGCCTGATCTAACCAGCGAGGGGTTGACCTCCGGTGTGGAACACCGGTCGGCCATGTTGGTGATGACCAGGTCCAATATGTTGTTCCCTCTGGTGGGGGTGTTGACCAGTTGATCCAGGGCATTCGAGTTTATAAATTCTAGGAAGCATTGGGCAAGGGAGTTAGTACTTGAGTAGTTCTACCAGTTTATGTTTGGGTAATTCATATCACCCAGTATTAAGGTGTTTGGTAGGACCTTCATATTTCCCAGTTTCTCCAGAAATGCGGAATGGGGGTCTTGGTCATGGAGGGTGATCTGTAGCAAGCTACAATTTGGATTGCAGTTTTGCCATTGTTAGTTTCACATGGATGATCTCTGATGCATTGTGCTGCACCACTAACCTATAGGTGTGGGTATCCTTGATGAATATGGATACACCCCCGCCTTTTGTGTTTCGGTCCTGGTTCTGTGGCCGAAAGGTATGGTATGAGTTATAGTCTAGTAGTGCTGGGGTGCTCTCATGAGCCTTAAACCAGGTTTCTGTTACTGCACAGATGTTGATGTTCGCCATACTGAGGAGTGCCTTGAGTGCATGCATTTTGAGGTTTAGACTTCTGGCGTTGAGTAACATTACCCTCAGTTTTTGGTTACTTGTGCTATTTATGGTGGTGGGTTTGTCTTTTGAGCCTTGCCTAAAAAAGGCACTATGGGGGTGGCAAGAGCCTTGGCCAGTATTCAAAAGCCTAAGGGTGACATGTGCAAGCCATCTCTAGTGAAGCAGCATGGCTTGTTGAGCATGTCATCCCAGATGATACTGAATCTGGGATGATACAGATACTGGATCCCCTTTGAATGACATCAGAAACTTAGCCAATTGTTGAAATTGATCATTTATTTCTTTATACTGTGGCATCATTCTTGGTGAGGACAGGATGCTACTCAGGGTCAGAGTCATACCGGCCTGGGCTACATGATCAGAGAGCTCTTCCATGTCTCTTTTCATGTAGTCCAGGGAGGTACGTCTCAGGTCATTCACACCAACATGGACAATGACAGAGCTGTATTTGTACTTGTTCTGGAGTGACCTGAGTGCTTGTGTTATGTGGCGGATCCTGGCACCCGACAGGCATCTAACTGTAATCTTCTCCTTGTCCAGCCTAGTTAGTGGGACATCAGTGTGCCTGACTATAGAGTCGCCTATTACTAGTGTGTTGGGTATGTTATTTTGCGTTAAGGGCTGTGACTGCGTGGCACACTAATTATGTGAAGTATGTGTTTCCTGGTTGGTGAAGGGGTGTGGATGTTGCTTGGATGTCTGCTTTGGAGGTCTCTGTTGCTTTTGCAGATTTTTATTTAGAGACTCCGAGCGTGTTTTCATGTATTCATGTGTGTTATTTGCCGGTGTTGGTTTATTAGGTCTATGTGAGACTGATGGTGTGTTGCAAGTATTACCCTTCCCCTCTTGAATGTCAGCTCCAGTCTTGGGTTGAGAGAGCTTTGCCTCCAGTTTGGCTGTATAATTGCATCTCTTGCATATATTAGTGTTTGGTGGTAGGAGAAGTGGGTTATCTGTGTACATGAGGCAGTTGTAACATTGCCTCAAAATGTCCAGATTCATCAGTTGGACTGGAGAGTACACCGGAAACTGCCCTTTGGATATGCCTAAATAGGTAGAGTAAGCAGTTTTTCTGATTGGCTAGTGGGGACGAATAGAGAGCCTTGTGCTTCTGGACAGTATAGGGGGGTCGAGTGCCAGGGTTAATTAGTGCTTGTTATGAGTTTTAAGCAAGTGCTTGACTGTGAAATGAATGGTTTGAGTGCTAAAGTTGAAGGTTTGTCTAGTTCCAAGGGAAAAATTGAAGAGTACACTTCATGGAGCCGAGAATAGTTTAACTCTAGCTAAATGGCGCTGCCCAGTGAACAAAACCGCACAAATGCAGTTTTTATAGCAGGGAAGTGAAACACATAGAAATTAGCCCAAAATGGCTGATAAACTATTAACTTCTGGGCTGAAACCACTCCTCCAGGGACAGATAGGCTGCTCAAAGCTCCCCTCTCTCACAGGTGAACAAAGAAACTTCCTTCTATCCAAGTAAGTTATGGGCAAACACAGAAACTTGCAACACAGCCCTGGATTCAGCAATAACCTGAAAACTGGACTATACTAGTTCAGAAAGGTGTGAAAAAGTATATATATCTTTTTTTTTTTTTTTCAGAAAATAGAGCAGATACAATCACAATTAGCCCGAAATGGCCAATAAACTACTAACTTCTGGGCTGAAACCACTGCTCCAGGGACAGATAGGCTGCTCAAAGCTCCCCTCTCTCACAGGTGAACATAGAAACTTCCTTCTATCCAAGTAAGGTATGGACAACACAGAAACTTGTAACTCAGCCCTGGATTCAGCAATAACCTGAAATCTGGACTATACTAGTTCAGAAAGGTGGGTAACAAGTATATAGATTTTTTTACAGAAAATAGAGTAGATACAATCAAAACAACACTTTAAATGCACAGAAAAGGCTATCACACTTTAGTGTGTAGCCTGCAACAGTTAAACAGATTATTTAAACACAAAAATGACTTAATTCAAGTGCAGGCAGCAAATAAGTACAATATGTAGCAATAGCAAACTTTTTAAATCACAGATTTGCTAAAAAAAACTGGCGTTTTAGGCGGAACTAGTTAAGACAGCAAGAAAATAAGAAAAGTGATATTTAATCACTCCAAAGTCACACTTTTGTCTCTCTGCTGCTGTAGACTCTGCAAAACACCTGGAAGGCACTTGCTGAGCGGAATACAAGTGCAAAAACTGAGCAAATGCAGATTTTATAGCAGGGAAGTGAAAGAGATAGAAATTAGCCCAAAAATGGCCAATAAACCATTAACTTCTGGGCTGAAACCACTCTTCCAGGGACAGATAGGCTGCTCAAAGCTCCACTCTCTCACAGGTGAACAGAGAAACTTCCTTCTATCCATGTAAGGTATGGACAACACAGAAACTTGTAACACAGCTCTGGATTCAGCAATAACCTGAAAAGTGGACTATACTAGTTCAGAAAGGCTGGAAACAAGTATATATATATATATATATATATATATATATATATATTTTTTTTTCAGACAATAGAGCAGATACAATCAAAACAACACTTTTCCCAATTAACCAGTTAAAAAGCTTAAAACTGAGCCCTGTTCCAGCAGTCTTCAATCAGACAGGTTCTAACTGCACAGTCCTGCCACTAGGGTACAGAGAAACCTTCTCCAAAAAAGACAGCCTGGATCAGTGCACAAGTTATACAAACAAAGCTAGATCCAGCTGTCCTGAATCGAGTCTATCCTACAGCAAACAATGTGTACCGATTTCAGAAAGAAACAGTTCAAGTAATTATGCTGTATCTACATTAGGATATGTTTGCAACAACAGCCACTCATCTTCTTATCATTTTTAAAAGAGACAAAGAGACAAGCACTATCTTAAAATCAGAAGATTCCAAGCAATTGAGTCATGAAACCATTTCTGCCTTGACATTATTTGCTATTAGACTTTACCCTGTCTCTTGGGGAGGGCCAGGCCTGCCAAAAACAAATGGTGAGTTTGTGAGTTCCCAACCAGTCACCCAGGTCACAGTTGAAGGATTATTGTGTATAATAACCTTGCTTACCACAAAGAGGTGATTTGATCAAAAACTGGGAGAGGCCTTGTATGAGGAACCTACCTCTTCATCATGCCTTCTTTATCATCGGGTGAAAATTGAGTCCCTGCATGAAATACCTCAACACAACACATATCCTGAGATGCTCTTTATCTATCTGTCTGTTTCTCTATCTATCTATCTATCTATCTATCTATCTATCTATCTATCTATTTATCTATCTATGTATCAGTCTATGTGTCTATCTTTTTGTCTATATTTTTCAATGAACAGAAAGTCAAACACTGAGCTACATTTATATGGGCTGTTGATAGTGCTGACTTTCCAAAAAGTAAAACTATCTCTAAACTGGCATGTAGAATTAGAAGTGTCTTGTTCATCCACATTGTGATGTTAAAGATATGAAGATGCCGTAAACTATCTCACATCAGCAGTTGGGAACAAGGTGCATTTTATTCAAAACTTTTGTGCTTCATTTCTAAAATTACAATATTAGTCAACTGCAGTAAGAACAAGAAACTTAAGTCAACTGTGCTGTGCTGTGTTTGTCTATCAAAATATACTAGAAAAGCTACTGATGTAACCAAAAATAATTCAGCATCTTTGAAAAGACGTACATGTTTGTCACATGAAGCTAGAGTAGTAAGTTCACATTAAATTCTATAAAATAATATAAACTAGTTTAACCATGTTGTAATCAATATAAGACAATGAAAATGCTGTCATACTTCAAAAGTGTATGTGATAAGGGGTATGGTACTTCTAAAATCATATAAATATATGCAGAATCACTTATTATTAGTGTGCATGCAGCAAAGAAACAGCTCAGGTAAAAGCAGTAAAGTCAGTGCACTGTAAATGGTGCAGAGCTGAAAGCTAATTGAATACAAAACCATAATAAAGCAAAAAGTGCCTTAAGCTGATATTTTACAGTTGCCCCCAACACACACACACACACACACACACACACACACACACACACACACACACACACACACACACACACACACACACACACACACACACACACACACACACACACACACACACACACACACACACACACACACACACACACACACACACAAACACACACCGGTATAAGCACACATGTGCATGGACACACAACTCATCAGACAATGTTGTGCATCAATATGCTAGTACATTAAAAAAAGCAGATGGCGTCAGCTTCCAGGAATGCTGTATTTTATTGTACTCAGGTCATGACTGGCAAATTAAAGTACAACAATCAGTTTAGCTATAATACATTCTGTGCCTCTTCAAACTGGAATCTTACAAAGTTGCATTTGAGACATACATCTCAACTGTCCAAATTTTCACAGAATGCCCAGATTTGTTGCCTCCTTTTTTTGACATGTTCCTCATAAAATTTGTGGTTTTCTGCCAAATCACTGAGGATTGAAGTCAATACATAATGACATGTTATTTTATCAACTTTCTACATTTATAACAACAATATTTAAAATCTGTTCTTATTTTTGGGCCTTTGTCACCCCATTATTTTTTTCTTTGTCCAGATTTTTTGTGTTATGAAGTTGAGAGGTATGATTTGAAACCTATTAGGATCATGATTGATCACAAGAGGGAGATGATTTTTTTTGAGGTATGACACAGAATCAGAATTGCTTTGGTAAGGCCTTACAGTGTCTAATAATGGTGGCTGCCCAAAAAGCAGTTCCTAGAAAATGTAAATCAAAATCTAAACCAACTATACCGGAAGTAGTGGATATAGTAACAGAGATAAAACAACTGGAATTGAGATCTTCAGAAAAGGGTAGGAACAAATTACACAGGAAAAATGGGAATTGTGAGAACAGTACGTACAAGGAAGGAATGAGGTCTAAAAGACGGCAGGAAATAAATGAGTTATGTGATATTTGAGTGAGAAAAATTGGGTAGATTATAAGTGAGGTATAATATTTGGAACTGGGAGTGTGTCTGTATGGTTTGTGATGTGAAATGCTTGCAACTAGGATTATGTTGGTGTGGTTTGTTTTCATTTATATAACTGTATGATTGCCTATGCAATAAGTGATGATTTAATAAAGACATTTCTTGTTAAAAAAAGACAGGAATTGAATAATTTATGTAATATTGCTTAGGTTATATGATATATAGCAATATATGTGAAGTACAATGTTTATGGTAATATAGTTTGATTACTTTTATATGAATGTAAATTTGCCTGTGTCACAAGAGATAACTCAATAAAGATGTTTGAAAAAGAGGATATCAAGAACTATCAAGAGTTAGATAAAATTAACACATGCTGATACTCTGGAACAAACTACCTATCTATATCAAACAATGCCCTCCTGCACCTGTTCAAAAATCTTGATGATTGATGGGAGGAGAGAGGAACAGCCAGGGGGACACTTCTGTCTCTGCTCTCGACACAGTGGCACAGGAAAATAATTTTCTTGGGTGGCAAAAGCAAGGGTACCTTTGGCTAGGCTTATATAGGCCCTAGGGCCAATAGCCTAGTACCTACCTATGAACCTATGAAGCTGATAAGCATTTTGTAGTCATTTTAATTTTACTTTGAAATTGAAAGAATCACTCATTGGCACAGAGTATAAATCAAATCTCTTCCTAAGTTATTACAGTTCTTATGAAGCCAGGATCGTATATGACATTATGGACACAGTTGACCTGTCGGCAGCAACAAAATTAGCAGATTAATTAACAGACTCTAGCTCAGCTGATTTAAATTTCATTAAATATGTGTTAATGATCACTTCAGGATTTTCACACTTACACAACCTCTTCTACAAAGTTTCAAATGTTCATATCAATATTCAGATGAATAAGAAACCTCACTGCTTATAAAATATCAAAAATGATTTATGTATCATCACACAACTTTTTAAGGGTACACTTTTTAAGCTTTCATGATCAAATTGAAATGCATAGTTTACTTTTACATTCAATGTTTAAGCATTTCAAAAAACATGTCAGTCATACACTTCTAGCAATCACTTATCAATTTCCTCTGGCACACAATAAATGTTGATATTAAACCTATGTTACAGTTTTCTAATTGGTTACATATATATTTTAAATGCTTATTACATGTTGTATTTAAAATCCTGATTAACTTTTCATAGTTCGTGCTAAATACTATGAATTTGATTAATCTTGATTTCATGGTCCTTCAGTCATTGGATATATACAACTGTATAAAGGTTCACATTTAAAATGTTATGGGCTTAATGGTGTAATATAGCTGCAGAGATATGAGTTTATGAGTAATGCATGCAATTGTAACTTCATAATTCATGTTCACAATTCTATCCCCCCTGCTTGAAGAAAGATAAGCAGATGAGTATGCAGTGGTATATGCAATTTGAGCTTCTCATTTCATGAACTTCTGATTCCCTGTAATTTAATTTTCTTATCCCAAAAAGGATGCATTGTTTTCTAATGTTTCATCTTTTCTACTTTTTGTGATGTTATATGTGTGACAGTTGTCAGCTAAGCAGTGAGGATAGAGTAATATAAGTATGGAATGACAGGGAGTGCAAGTATCTGACAAATATTGCCTCTAAGCCTGCCATGATCTGGCTGGCTTCTGTTCCTATTCACATGGCAAATACCATAAATGGTAAGGTGCCATATTCAGATAATAATGACACAGAGCTGTATCCAGAAATTATGTAGATATCCTTAGAATTTTTTAAGTATTTCATCTTGAATAGTAGATTTGAAAATTCTGCTTGGGAAGTCTCCGGAAGTGAGAGCACCCATGCCTTCGCTACAATCAGTACTGTACTAGAGGTTGTGTGCTTAGGGGGTTGTTATTGATGTGGTAAATAGTCGGGGTCATGTTTTTGCCGAATGGTATGATAATATATTTTTTTGCATTTAACTTAAGACCGTGACTTTGGCAACAGTCATTTGTTGCTCTGAGACCCTCTTGTAGTATGTTAACATCATTTGCGGAGTCAATGACAGTACCCAATGTATAGTCATACACACACACTGGGTCAGCCACAGGCATTTTGTCTTTTCCTGGACCTCTGAGAAGTAGATGTCAAACAGTAAGGGTCCAAGGACAGATCCCAGGGGAACACCACTAGTGGCAGGTCTGCTGTTGGAGGTAAAGGCACCTATTTTGACCTTGTGGGTCCTATCAGTGAGCCATTTGGCCATTCACCTGATAAGGTAGGGATTTACACCAAGTTATGTTAGCTATTTGATGATGCCCAAGTGTGGGGGTTGTGTCAAAGGCTTTGGCAAGGTAAGCTGTATGGATTGACCTTCCCTCTTCCAGGGCCTTGGTGACAGTCTCAAAAAAGTCAACCAGGTACAACAGGCAAGATCTGCCCTTGATTAATCCAAACTGGGTGGCGTCAAGTACTTGTACATTGCCTATGTCCTTGTTTATGAGGTCCATAATAATACACACCATGGCCTTACAGATAAGACTTGTCAAGCTAATGTGGTGACAGTTTCCAGGGTCAGTAGTGGCACCAACTTTGTGCAAGGGGATGACAATGGCAGTTCTCCACTCTGCTGGAATGAAGCCTGTACTTAGGCTATGGTTGAATAGACCCATCCACACCACCACTTCAGACTTCATTCTCCATCAACCAACTGACCCGTTTATTCCCTTGCTTAAGGGTGATGGCCATACTCATATTTTTCAGCTTGGATCAGAACTGTATGGTCTATTCATTCCTTTGTTTGATTGGGAGCCCAACTGGCATATTATTTTCCCTTGAATGTGAGAGATGGGTAATTGGGCCAAACAGTCCATCATCATATCAAAATAGCTCTGCCCCTCTTAGATGGTTCTGACTTTCTGTAGTCAATGTTTGCTAAGGGGGCATGTGTGCTACCAGAAACCCCCTACCAATGTCATCCTGTAGGTGTCAACCAAGCAGTAAGCTGTACCACTTCCACAGAGATGGGCATACTCTCCTGTGCTCACTTTGCCACTGTTTATCATCTACCTAATTTCCCATGCTATTCTACCATTTTCAGTATTACATGCACCTCAATCAGCTTTGAACAAGAGCTGTCATACCACTGTGTACAGATTTCCCTCTACCCCTCAAAAAAAATTACAGTATTCATCCAACAGAGAAAGTAATAGGCTTGAACATAGAAATAAATGATTTTCATCCACACTGAGAATGTATCATTTCTTTCTGTACCATGTATATATTTGTCCATCCTTAGTATCTCTCATCAGCTGGTATATCCCATTCTGTAAACTGTGTTCTTGCAGTCTCTACCTCACTTAACATTTTGTTATTCACATCCATCATAGTGACTTAGTTTGTTGTCTCTTAATTACAGCTCATCAAATCTATATTACATCTATATATAAGATACAATATCAATGCCTCATTAGTCAAAAAAGACCTTAGGTTTAATTTGTTTTCTTTCCTGACTAGAAAAGAAACTCCAGTGCAAGGATTAAAAAAACAGTATCATAAGCTATTCATCCTGCACACCTGCTAAATGATTCTACAACAAGTAGAATTCTCTCGCTACCAAAGGTAGAGCTTGTAAGTGAAACAAAAACAAGGAAAAGCAAGAACTCTACCACATGAAACAAAGATTAAAATCAAACTTTTATAACAAAATAAAATAAAATAAAATGAAATAAACTGGTTCCTCTCAGACGATAAGAGCTTTCAAAAAGTTTCTTCTTCAGATCAACTGGGAACTTGGAATACAAATAGCAAAACATTCAATCAGCATGGGAGTGGCTCCTAATGCATTCAATTTACTTAAAGTGATATATTCATTGTTGACCTATTTTGGGTCTTCGTGCTTTGAAAACTGGCTTGAAAGGTACTAATGAATTCAAGCCTGGTGGTTGATCTGCCCTTAGATTAACTATCCATTTGATTTCACGTTGTTCCACACAGTTATTAATATCACCTTTCCTGGCACTGGGGTATACTAAATCTAGGACTCTAAAAGAAAAGAAATGTGTACTATTTGTGTTTATATGTACTGATAATGCATTGTGTGCAACACGATCTCGTATATCACGCGTATGTCTTTGGATGCGTTGTTTAAAAAGTTGTGTGATTTTACCCACATAATACATATCACAGCTCTCACAGGTAGCCAAATAGACTAAATTAGAACTTGTACAAGTTGCAGAAACATCAGTACGAGTTCTATTCCCTGTTGTGGGATGGATGAATTCCAAACTGGAATTAATAAGATGACAAATATTGCATTTCTTACAAGGTTTCGTTCCTGAGTGGTCATTTTGAGTAACATGATTGAAACCATCTTTAATGCATAATCTCTTCAAGTTTTTCCTGTTTTTATATGCAAAATGTGGCTTATCTCCCACTATAGCACGTAACTTTGGATAGTACACATTTCTTTTCTTTTAGAGTCCTAGATTTAGTATACCCCAGTGCCAGGAAAGGTGATATTAATAACTGTGTGGAACAACGTGAAATCAAATGGATAGTTAATCTAAGGGCAGATCAACCACCAGGCTTGAATTCATTAGTACCTTTCAAGCCAGTTTTCAAAGCACGAAGACCCAAAATAGGTCAACAATGAATATATCACTTTAAGTAAATTCACACAAATTGAATGCATTAGGAACCACTCCCATGCTGATTGAATGTTTTGCTATTTGTATTCCAAGTTCCCAGTTCCCACTACGATCTGAAGAAGAAACTTTTTGAAAGCGCTTATTGTCTGAGAGGAACCAGTTTATTTCATTTTATTTTATTTTATTTTGTTATAAAAGTTCGATTTTAATCTTTGTTTCATACGAAGCCTAGGTGGTAGAGTTCTTGCTTTTCCTTGTTTTTATTTCACTTACAAGCTCTACCTTTGGTAGCGAGAGAATTCTACTTGTTGTAGAATCATTTAGTAGGTGTGCAGGATGAATTACTAAATGATTCTAGGAATACCCTTACAGATAATTGTGGTTTCCATAATATTTGTTATTTACAAAATTGCCCGTAATGTGTTCATTCTAAGAATGACATACTAATTTTACCTACTGAGTTTGTAAACAAGTTTGCTTTAACAGTCAACCCTAGGTACTACAGATTTATTTATTTTTTTGATTCCCATACAGTGTACTAAAAGCTGTTGCTACCCTCCTAAGTTTTCATTGCTTTCAGTGAGACTCAGCATTATTGTTTGCTGACATCCTCTTTTTATATTGTGGTACCACTGTAGTTCTGCATCATTTGTTGATGTATTTATGCTAAATAATTATAACATTCTATATTTTATGCCTCTGTCAATATTAGCTCAAACCCATGGAGACTGTCTTATTTATCATACTTATTAAATAAAGCAAATAATAAATATTATTTGTGTGCTTAAGATAAACAGAATGCAATTCAGACATATCCTGATACAACCTATGGTTATGTCTTAGCGTGATAAGCTCAGCTCGTATTGTCATAGCATTTGATTGTTTTGGTACTTACGTATTATCGCAACCACATCGCAAACAAGTCACTCTTGTACAAAACGCAATTAACAGGTCACAGGAAACGTAAGTACCGACATTTGTAGTCATAAACACAGTGAAACAGAACTTTAAAAAACTTTTGTCTGTGTAAAACTGCTTGTTAAAGAGAACATCTTGATAAGAAAATGGGTGTATAAATCTAAAGCTCAAACTAAAAATACGAGGCAAAAAATCTGAACATTCTGCAAAAATCTAGATAGTTGTGAGGCATGAGGGCCCCCACAAGTACCAGTCTCAAACTGTGAGCAGATGTAGTGGCATTGATATATTAATTTTTTTTTATTAAGTACAATGAATGTCAGGATCATTACTTTCTACCTTCTGTCTCCAAAATGTATAACACTACTTCTTGTAATATGTTTGTAGCAAATGGGCAAAACATGGAGCACTCACCAGTGGCTTCAGCCCAGAAGCTTAGAGAGTTGTTAACCGTTTATTCATATTTTAAACAAGTAGTTTTGATAAGTAAATACTGGGTCATATTAATTATGGGTATTTGATAACAAAATTCTTAATGACTGTGTGCATAAACCCTTTCAGGAGGAACAGACTATATTGAGTCTCAGAATAAGGATCACTCTTTACAACGAGGTAAATGCTGCTAAACTGTCCAGATTTTCACTTCATATTTTGGTCTATTCTTCATAAAATGTGTGTTTTTCTGGCAAATCACTGAGGATTTGAGTCATAACATAATGACGCACATTTGAGTTACAGACTTTATGTACTCCCAAAAATGCATGCTAATACAAAAACTCCATTCCATTAGTTTTCCAGGTATATAGAGTCCATCTCCAAAATGTAGAACACTACTTCTTGTAGTATAGTTGGAGCAAATGGGCAAAATGTGGAGTACTCACCAGCAATTTCAGCCAGGAAGCTTAGCGACCTGTTAATTGCGTGTTGTTTCTAAAGTGGTTGCGATAATACGTAAGTACCATTATTTTTCATTCCATCCACCCCATCAGTTCCTTATTTTCAAATAATCTGTAAAGAAGAATTTCAACCTGTTTTCTCTCAGGGATTTAGTATTATACTAAGAGTATTGTTTGCTCATTGGAAGTAAACCAGTGGTAATAGTTTATTAATGAGATCCCTGGCAACATCATCTATCTTTTTTTTTCTGATATGAGCAGATTAATGATGATACCTAACATCCAAATAATAACTAATTCACTTCATCTGTTGTCTATCCATCTGTCTATGAAAAATGTCAGCAGTTTCACCAAGCTATTGTCTTTATATAATGTGCTTTGCCCAGGAGTTTCAGACCATCAAATTAGCTCTGCTTTTATTTTTTGATAAAATGAGATGTACTATGGCATTGCATGCTGATCATTGTGTATCACTGTATTTTTTGTTGGACACTAACAAGTATTTTCAAACATCATAGGCAGTACTCATGTAAAATAAGGATTCAAAACTTCTAAGCACAAATTTTTGTCTATAGTGAATACTTTATCATCTAAGAAAAATCCTTATTGTCAATACTAAGTCTGATAAAACCAAAAGAATTCTAACTACAATGCTAATACTTTGAAAATGTAAAATTAGTTGTTTTGTCACTTTTATTATTGGTGGGCATATGCAATGCATAGAAATGGGAAATCCTAACAAGCCCTCGTATTCTGAAAGGATTACCATGATGTGGAATGCTTAACTTGGAAGGGTTCCATATTGTGGCAATCCTTACTGTTTCACAGATAGTGCTTCCATCACTTGTACCAATGACACTGACTACAGAACAAAAAGTTATGTTGCCAAAGCCATATTCTAATGTGGCAGTTTGAGGGATTGGCTAATGTAAATTATACCATGCACGCTGATTGGCCAGCGGTTATACTAATGGAAAAGGTCCGGGACTTTTTCCATTAGTATAACTGTAAAACTGTGTCAGCTATATTTAAATGGGTTTAACATAAAAATAAGCAACGGAGATCTCCGCTGCTTATTTATGTTAAACCCATTTAACATAGCGGAGAAAGCAAGATCTCCGTTGCTTTTTAGAGTTCGCTATGTTAAATGGGTTTAACATAGCGAGACAGTTTTTTAATAAGCAACAGCGATGTCCGCTGCTTATTTGTCTCGCCATGTTAAACTCATTTAACATAGCGATTCAAAAAGCAACGGAGATCTTGCTTGATGCCAGACATCTGCGGAAGGGCAGTAAACAGGCATTATACTATGCCATTATTTAAGAAAAGTAATAGTTTTTCTTAAATAATGTCAACCAAACCACACCAACCGGTAATTTAGCATTACCCACTTATTGCTATATTAACCATGTGGTATTTGCCAGAAATGGTGGTAGCAATGGATTAGTGCTGCAAAGTGATTCAGTAAATAATAACACTGAGTTATTTTTTATGCTGAAAGGAAAACTGAATAACATATTTTGAAGGCTTTCACACATTTATCCATATAAGAAATGGCCTCTACTCATACTGCAACTGCAGGAAATGTTCTCAGATGGGTGTTTATATCAGGGTGGTCCGCCTACCAAAAGTAAGTGTAGGAAAGCTATGCGCGTGTATGTGTGTGTGTGTGTGTGTGTGTGTGTGTGTGTGTGTGTGTGTGTGTCTTGGGTGCTACAGCTAGTGCAGAGAACATTAGCATGTTTGCGTCATAACATTCAGATGTTGATGAATCCCAGGGTCTCACTGTCATGTTAATTGAGCAACCTACTTTAGACAATTAATGCTGATGGCAAGAATCTCTTTGAATCCCGTGGAGAGTAAAAAACAAGAATATGTTGTATGTGAGATGTACAACTGCATATCAAGTAAAGAAAAATAGTTCATAGCAAGGAAAAAGCAGGGGTAGAAAGATGCATGTGACAGGAAAAGCAGCCTGTTAGAATCAAATTAAAAACTGAATACTTTTACAAGCCAGTAATTATGTGGTTTTATATTCATTCTAGAAATGAAACAAGTATGTGGCAATTCTGTAGACATATAATTAGAGAAGTAAAAATATATTAAAAAAATTAAATTTTGATTAGAAATATTGCATAGCGTAATCTGCAATGGCTCATAAACAATCATGGTTCCTAACAAACATTTTAAGGCAAATGTTTCAGGAATCAGAACAAAGAGTCAATTTTATAAAATAAGGTACATTTCTTGCTAGCAAACTGAATATGTGACATCAGCAGATGAAGCATCGTGTTTGAAAAGTAAAATACCAGACTTATTTCAGTTAATGCATTTCATGTGTGAAATGTAAAAATTTGGCTAATTGCTTATGGAAATGCAATTACTGTAATCAGGCTCAACAAGTCAGAGAAACAATTATCACACAGGAAGTGCATAATGAAGAATGTGTCAGCTTCGTTTTGAAGAAGCACAGACGCACATTGTTTTTATTTAATCACAATGGATCCTAATGGTAAATCATGGTGCAATTATTTCCCTTAAGATAAGAACCTAAATGCAAACTATCAACTAAAGAAAATGTTAACTATATACATGCAAATTAAAGCAAAAAAAATGCGATCTGCATGACAGTGTTTGCAAACTTCTGACATGATATGCAAAGAATTTAGCAGCAGCAGAATACTTTTAGAGCAATGGCCTTCATTCTTTTGTTAGAGAACCTCAGAGACAGGAATTTCTTAGGGGATTTAACAATGTGATCTAATATTGAACATAACGGATGCAACAATGCATAGGACCAGTATTGTAATTACAAAATCTATTTAATCTGCATAAAATTTGCTTTACATTACAATACCAGGTGAGTGTTAGAATGCAGCAGTCCATACACCTCTGTAAATTCAAGGAAGGAAGAAGTATGTCAAAAGAGCTATGAATGCTAATCGCTAATATCAGAAGCATTCACGTATGGAATGCAAACAGTATTGCATCTTTTATTGCAGACCAACTACTCATCAGGGTGGAGAAATGTAGATAGGAGTAAAGATTGTGTCTAGATTCCTTCCATTATAGTAGTGTCTATTTATTTGCTTTTCTTTAGCAGGAACATTTGACTGGGTTACATAGTCCATGTTTAGTAATGGCACATGGAGGAAAGCTTCAAGAAATAATAGATGTTCAATATAGCAAAGCTTAGACAGACTCTAAAGAAAGGACAGTGTAAAGACATGAAGTATAGTGAGTTCTAAAAAAAGTGACAATGCACATTACAGAACATCACTGGAGCAGGAAATAATTATTATAAATGTAGAAACATTAATAAAAAGTAGAGAACACAATGTGTGTCTATATTCATGTTAATATGTAAGCTGATAGGATAACAGCATTACATGCATTTCCCATGAGAGGAGTTTTATATACTCACATCAATAAGTCTTAAAATTGTAACTTGGGAATAAATAAATGGTTTAGTGAGTGAGAAGAGGTAAAATTGCATATTTGGATATCTTTTTCCTGCATATTCAGTCCAGTTGCAGATTCTGGTGTGATTTAGATGTAGTACTATGTCATGTTAACCCAGGTCCAGTAGGTAGAAATAGATGCAGTGAAAGAATAAGAAGTCAGACATTTTATAGTATGATATTCCTAGAACAACTCTACCAGTTATGGTATGACAAGGAATTCAATGGAAATGAGGGCTGGTAACAAACCAATTTGTCCAGGGACATCTTCAGGTGGGGTTAGATAATTTATAGTAGTTAAAAGTAAGGGGGTTGGGGGATGAAAGGGTTAAATGGGATGAGGGATGACTGGGAGGAAATGAGGTAAGGGTAGGGAGGGGCTTACGGGGTTTAGGCAAGGCTAACTGGGAAAGGAGTCTCATTTTGGTGTGAACTTGTTACCTGGCCACCCTTCCCTTTTGTGATGGAATAGTGGGAATTGTGTTTTTAGTTTGGGTAGAGCAGAGAAGAGAGGCAGGCCTGCCCTCTTCTGTTCCCCCTCTGGTGTTTGGATATTTAATACAATGAGTTGGGAAAGGAAAGTAAGCAGTTGGACACTGCTGGATATGTAAATAAATGAGCGGAGATAAGTTGCTTATTTGGTTGGATGTGTAATTCAATAAATAGTAAATGATGTGAGTGCTGATACACTGCTTCATAAGTAAGTGAGTGGAGGTATGGACGCTGCTTACTGGGTCAGGATGAGTGGGATCACACTGTCCTAGTTAATGTTACATGGATGTTATGTTCAACTATATATGTGTTGGTTGATGTTCAACTGTATATGTGTTGGTTGTCACTAATAAATATTGGTTAAACAAATTATGTTTATGGAAGTTTAATAAAGGTCATCAAATGTCATTCAGTGTGATGTGTTTATTGAAGAGGACCAGGACAAATACATATTAATGCTGAAATACTAATGAACACACTTTCCATTTCAAAGGAACACCAGTGCCTGCCTTTACATGCAAATTAGTCATAGTTTTAGCTTACATATTGTGTTTGTAAGCCAATGCGTGTTTTGCTCCATTTTGACATCCTCAATAGAGGTAATTATTTTCTTGATTTGAAACGGTGTCAGGTTTCTTTCTTATTATGAATGCATGGATGTCTGCTTAAAACATTGACCTCTTTGTTGTTTAAATCGTAATAACTTGCATTCAGTATAGTTTAAGTTGTTTAAGACAACTGCTGTACCTCGTCCCACATCAGAATTAAATAAATTTGTAGGCTGTACTGGTGAATCCAGTTAATAAAAATGAATGCAAGAATACATTTAAGAATCATGATGGAACTTTATTCTGCATGAATAGAGCATACCATTTTACCAGAGCTTTGTGAACTGAAGGGGATATTTCTTTCAGCTATAGCGACTGTTTTATATACTCATCTTAGCAGGAAGTTTAAAATAAAAAAGGTAACATATACTTGTGTTGAGACTTGGTCACTGCAAAGTCAGAATGGAAAATTTTATAACATTGTCAGGCCTTACCTGAATCTGACAGGCAAATGGAAGACATGCTGACGGGACAGATCTCTTTACTGCAGTTTACATCTTGATTGCAGTGCAAGAGAGAAAACAAAGACAGGAGATCCTCAGGGAAGAATGTTGGTGTTTAATGAAGTCCAGAGGGTCTGCAGTGGCAGAATGTTTTATTTTCTCCCCATAGCTAATCTTTGTTAATCTGGAATCTATCACCCTGGATAGGATGCCAGGGCAGTATTCAACATTTTTACTATATGGATAATTTTCCTCTTAGTCTTAATTAATTTCTCATTCACCTGGCAAGTTATATATCTTAGAAGGTTGTGTTGATGAAGATTTGAGTCATAAAGGTCTAAACTGTGTACAATTAGGACTGAATCTTCGTCAGTCACTTTTCTCTGGTGTCTTCTGCCAAGTTCAAATCGTTTGACCCTGATATACAAGTCAGACAAGAAAGCTGGAAGCTATATCTTTGGCAAAGATGTTTTCCCTAGAAATCTTAAACTGGATCTTAAACAGTGCATTTGCTTCTTCCCTCACCCATTAGATGTTCGAGCAGTGATTGCTAAAGGATCATTCTTTGGGATGTAATTATGTTTCTGGGATTAAAAGTCATGAGGTTAACACAGATTTCACTCAACGTCAATTATGTCAACTCTACATAAATAAATAGCACTGCATCAAACTAAGTGACTTCTTTAGAAGTACAATAGGGCATTTCTCCCAGTGATTAAATTAAATAGCTGCAATACAAGTGTATCCTTTTACCTTTCATCTGTCCAATTTTGCTTTCCAGTACTAAAAAGGTCTGCTTCCATAGCCCAAAGATAAATGCTGCAGTTCTACTTTCAAGAGTTTTTGCAAAGGAGCAAGCTCTTCTACCTATCACCATGGAGAACTGCAACACCCACACTACCACAAGTTTATATACACTTACTCTGCGATTGCACAACAGTGGCAAAAAGGAAATATGTCCTAATCCCCACTAAAACATAATCTCTCTACACTTCTGTAATGTTTTTATAAACCTACCATTCAAATAAGACATTGCTTGCTCTTTAGTTAACCTAAAGGACTTTTGACCACATGACAGGTTTTCCTTTATGGAAACATTCAAAGATAAAAGATGATTCATTTTAGAAGGCTGGACTGTGGTAAACCTGAATGTCAGGGACTTCTGTCAAGCATCTATTCTGATATAAAACAAGGACTTAATGCATGATTCAGAGGTGGTAACATTATTGTGCTTGTTTCTTCTGCAGCTAGCATTATCATATTTTGCCTATAATAGAAGCTTGTTAGATGAATGACTCGTGTTTGCTTTCTCTACAATAGTTCTTTGCTAATGAATAACTTATGGAAATTTCTAGAAACGGTATGAAGCAGTGGAGGAAATGATAGCTTTAATTAAATGATCACTAATCCAGGAGCAACCGTCTTTCACAAAAGATGTGTATTTAGACCCACATGTCTGAAGCACTGTGTGGATGAAATGGCTAATATGCTAGGTGCTGAGCATGAAATTGCACAATTCCTTATGTGTGCAAGCCTCATTGATTTCATTCCTACTGTATGTAGAAATAGGCTTCATGAATTGAGTTGTTCTGTTACCTTGAAACATTAGTATGGTTACTATCAATAACTTTTCTGAGGTATTTATAAGACAAAATAAAGTTCTCTGTATCTAGAGATTAGCCAACTCAAAAAGCATCCAGTTCTTTTGTTGCAGTGAATTTTAATTGGTGACTGGATAAAACTAGATTACACTTCCTCTTTAGTCAAGCTTTTAGAATTCATCATTTTGCTAGTCTCTCTGCCCTTTTAAGGCTATACTTTTATCTAAAAAAACAAATATTAAAAGAGCAGGAAAGAATAAGCAAGGATATGTATTTCAACACTCAATGGCATGGAACAAACTAGGTATTTGGTTCTATAAATGCAAAAAGGCATCTTCTCTCTTATTTGTCACATAGATTGTTAATGTGGGTTGTGTTATCAATTGTAAGTCACAGCATGATAAAAAGTTTGAGCGTTCCTTTAATTTAGGAACATAAATACTAGTACTAGGTTTACTACTAGTAGTTAGTACTACTAGGTTTACTACTGGTAGTCAGTACTACTAGGTTTATCACCACTGCAAAGCATTTTCAGTTAAAATATATCAGCCTCATAATTGACTACATCACATCTAATGTCTTGTAAAAGGCTTCCTGCACACCACTGTGGCAAACTTTTTCCTTTTCCATTTCTTCTTATCTACAGTTGTCCCAACTATCTTCTATTCTAAGCCACTAAAATTTAATTTGGTGTAACCCACTTTCTCTCTGCCCCATATAGTAGCAGCTCCTACCATTATTTTGTAGCCCATTATTCCATTATTAAGGTTATTTAACTGTAAACTGTAAACCTATAACACCAAGTAACACCTTAAAATTCCCCTCTCTCTTGTCTTTTACATCTATGCAATTTGTTTTACAGGACTACTGATTTGCACATGTAACTTTACCTGTAGATCTTGCTCTTTCTTTTCACTGCTTACATATAACTGATTATTTCTGTTGTGATTACAAGACAAGTGTTAGCCCTGCTCCATTTGCCCTCTGCTTCACTCTGGGCTCACTTCGATCTGCTACCCTAACCCCATTCCCACCCACCCCCTCCAACAGCACATTTAGACTTCCTGTAGCCCCTCCCCTACATCTTTGTCAACCACTAATCTCATTCGTATGACTACCAATATCCTCCACTAACCTCCTCCCTAAACTATATCCTCATCTTCCACTGTACCCTAGAACCTCCAACTGCTCTCACTACTCCTTCTATACACCATTCTAAACCCTCTCTACTATCTCATTATCTCCTCACTTCATAACATGTCCTATACCATACAACTCAATATCTTCTTAAATGCACTTACTCACCCATTTTCTCATACTATCCCCAGCTACCTCTTTCCATAACCTGCTATACTTACCTTCTCCTAAATCTCCCACCCTATCCACATTAACTCAAACCCATAAAAACAGTTTCTCTGACATCTCAACTTCCTTATTCAATTGCCACAACTTCTTCCACACAAAATTAAAACTCTTTCTTGTTAATAACAAATTGATATTAACTCCTTATGCTCTTCTCAGGCCTGTTTCACTAACCCAGTGTCTTTACATCCTTATAAGTCATCTCCTGGTTCTCTCTCAGTGTGGGGACATTTACCCCAATCCTGACCCCAACAACTTGTCATCCCTTAATCAACCTTTCCCCACTCAGAACCTATGTATAATTACAATAAATGCATGCAATATCTGCCATTAAATCATAGAATTCCAAGCCTAGTTCTGCCAGTACACTCCTGATATTGTAGCAGTCACAGAAACCTGGTTAAAACCACCTATATCAACACTGAAATTATCCCATCAGGATACAATATTCTCCAGAATGACAAACTCCACAAAAAAAGGCGGGGGTGTTGCATTAATCTACCATGACTCCTTAACTATAGCACTCTTTCACAAACTTATGCCTACCTTTGGTAACATATAACTATTACTGGCATGCCTACATATGAATAGCTATAAACAATTATGCATTGCTGCACTATATATTCCCCATGTAAAAATATCCCTGTATTGGAAGACTTTCTATCCTGGGAGAACTACAATATATCCAGTGAAACTATTATTCTTGGTGATACCAATATAAATTGGAAAAATCTCATCTCTAACTCCCCAGAAAACAGTATAAACTTGCATAGTTATACACAACTCATCACCAGTCCTACACATATATTAAACAACCAAACTGAGTCAACGTAGACTGGATCCTGGTCTCTGACCCTCAGAAATATACTAACACTGGAACACTCCCAAATATCTAAAGTGACCACTTACCTGTCTTCACCCATAGAACACATACTCAAATGTCCAAAACAAATTCATATAAAACATTTAGAAATCTTGTCCATTTTAACCAAAGCATATTCAAAAATAGTCAAAAAGGCCACAGTTATATCTTACAAAAATAGTACATCTGGAAGATGTTGTAATCTATTTCAACAATGTATTTCTTTCTTAACAAACTCAATATTATGGCTCCCATTCGGACCAAATGAACAAAGCATAATAATTCCCCTTGGATACCAAAATATACCAAACAAACACAAAAACAGAGACTGAGCCTGGAGAGAATGGCAAAAAAACAGAACCCAAAAAATGAACTTAACTTCAAACAACTTTGTAAAAGTGCTAGAAAGCTAGTCATCAATGACAAAAAAACCTACTTCTCTATACAACTATCCACCCAAAATAACAATCCCAGAAATTTCTGGAAATCTGTTTCCTCACTTCTTAATCATGGAACCCAGCAAAACCTTTCGCCATCTCCCTACAAAGTCCAACAAAAGAGTCCCCACATGTTTAACTCTCACTTTATTGATACCATCCAAAAACTTGTCAAAGAATTATCTCCAAAAACTAATAATAATTCAGATACACTAGAAACAAACTCAAATGTTACTCAGTATAACTCCAGCTCTCATTCCTCCCCGACCTATGAAAACTCTAATAATATCCCATTAGCTCCAATTTTCTCTATACAAGCAGCACCCACCTCTTTAGTGCTTAAGCTACTAACTAAACTGAGATCTTGCTCTCTTTCTGCCTATACCCTTCAATCTGATTATCTAAAACTTGCAGCTGATGCTATATCATATCCTGTCAGTATTCTTATTAACTGAACCATCATCGTATCATACATCCTATAGCTCTGGAAAAAAATCTATAATAACTCCTTTACATAAAGGTGATAACACCAATGACTTCTCTAACTATGGGCCCATTTCTATACTCTCACCTCTATCAAAAATCCTAGAAATGTGCATACACACTCAATTGCTAAAGCATATCACTGAAAACAGCCTCCTTGCACCCACCTAGCATGGCTGTCGCCCAGGTCACAGTACTAATACAGTCTTACTCTCATTCACCATTACTGTGAGCAAAGCTTTAGACACAGTATCACACCTTAAACTATTACAACAACTTGAATCATTGAGATGCTCCTTATATAACCTAACTTGGTTTTCTAGTTACCTAAACAATAGAAAACAAGCTGTTAGATGGCAAAATAAGCAATCTGAATATCTCCTCAGTAACACTGGAGTTCCCCAAGGATCTATTCTTGGGCATCTACTTTTCAATATTTTCGTTAATAATCTCCATACAGCATCCCAACATAGTACAATCATCCAATATGCAGATGATTCAACCATCTCCTCTTCTAGCAACTTCTCAGGTCTCCTAAAGATAACACAAAAGACCTTTACATTTATTGAAACCTGGCTAAACAACACACAACTTCTACTTAATCCCAAAAAATCCAAACTCTTACTATTCTCAACTAAAGTCCCAACTCACAACTGTAAGATATATTCACAAAACAATACTGAAATTGAATTAGTGAAAACAACAAAACTACTAGGCATTACAATTGATGACAAACTCTCCTTCAAGCATCATATTGAAAATACAATAAAAAAAAATAACTTTAAGATCAGCAAAGCCTATAAACATACATGGATAAGCCCACACAGATAAAGCTGGCAAACAGTCTACTACTCCCCTCGCTCCTCTACGGAAGCTCCATCATCACTAATCTCCACACATCACTTATGAATAAACTGCAATCATGCTACTATAAAATAGCAACGTTTGCCTCTAAAATGCCAAATCACACACATCACTGCTTAGCCATTAAAGAATTGAACTGGATTGAATTCCCCCACTACCTAAATTACGCCCAACTAACTCTCGCTCACAAACTAATGTATAATCCGGACTGCCTTTCACTTCAGACTATTCTACAAACATACACCCTAACTCAGAATCTTTGATTCACTAACAAGCAACTCTTAAGTATATCCAAGCCCAATAAATGAACTGGACATAGCCTTTATTCCTATACCATTGCCAAATTATGGAATGCTTTGCCTTCCACTGTCACTCATCTGGACTCTATAAAAACTTTTAAATCTGCTCTAAAATGCCACTACCTCATCTGTCTATGCAACCACATGACTAAGCCACCATTAACTAAGTTAATCTCCCACTTTTTTCATTCCTTCCATGTCAGTTTACAATCTCCAATTTTACTTTGCATCATTCTTTGCTCTGAATTCTACCTCTTGAACTGCCTAATTTAGCTTTTAAGAAATGTCTACTATCTTAGTGATTTTTGTCAATTTATTGCATATTTTTATTACCAATATGGTCTGTACTAATCCTCATAACTTTGTCTATACTATTTTGAATATTATTTCTGTATTAGATTTCTGTGTTTGTATTTGGAGCTTTTCTCCCCGGGCTTTTGCTGAAAATGGGTTTTTGACCCAGTAGACTTCCCCGGTTATCAAATGTCACTAAATATATACATTAATTGTCTGTATAGTACACACAGCATCTTACTTTGACTTAGATGTCTCACTTTGCCTTTTTCTAACTTGCTTGCTGTGTCATATATACACTGTTTTCATTCCTAACTATGAGTCACAGTATTGATAGGATTATTAAGTCATTGTCACCTCACAGTAAGACGTTGTCCTGTTTGATTCTCAGCTAGAGCGTCTTCTGTGTGGAGACATGCATGAATGGGCATACCTTCGTTGAAGGTTGTGCATCATAGCCGGCAACTCGGTACGTAAAAATCTACTGACAATAATTAGCAGACCGGAGTTCTGCTGTGGTGACCACTAACCGGGAAAAGCCAAAAGACTCAACAACAACATTAAGTCATTGGAGTAATTATTTAGAGTATTCATATCTGTTGTTTATACAGGAAAGGCAGTGCATTGAGTCTCATTTAGTCAAAATTAACAGTCTCCTCTTTTATTTTCCTTTATTCAGAAAGTACTTTCAGGGTATTTGGCATTGAATTAAACATGTTACAATATATCAAAATAGTATTGTTAATAAACTTGGAATTTTAATTACATTCCTTGAAAAATGCATTATTAAATTTTGTAGCTACTTTTCTGTCCATATAATCTTCATTGTTCTTATCATTAATCGTAGGAAGTGAGCCATTACATTATAAAGGACATATTTACTACCTGATCCTTTTACTATCTCCTGCTTGACTTACCATGTTAGTTCCTCTATGTATCCCGTCTGTAAAACTAATTCAGCAATATAATCACATTCTTCCAAGAAATCTACATATTTTGAGGTCATCCAAGCTGCCCATATAAACTGATCTTTAACAATGTTTTTCTTCTGAAACATAAGGTGTTCACTAGTAAAATGTAAATATGAATTAGAGAAGGTATCTTTCCTATTTATCTTGAAACGTAAAACATTGTTTCTTCTATCCTTTTTAGTAAGTGCATACAAGTACTGATATTTATTTTCCCTCAAATGATCAGTGAACTTTAAAAATGATGTAGTGTGTGTCAAATATATTCTAAAAAAATCCAAAAAGTTGTCTCTTTCATAGACCCATGAAGTGCAAACATCATCAAAAAATAAGTTTATAAGTGTATAAATAACCTAAATTGTAAAAGGGAAAATTTAAAATAAACTTCTTTTCCCAAATCCCATAAACCAAATTTGCATAAATGGGGGCACAAGCTGCCCCCATAGCCACATCATTCATTTGTTTAAAAAAACTCCCCTTCAAAGAAAACATAATTGTTTTTATTTATAATTTCAAAAATAAATCACAAGTCAGTGTAATTTCCTGTTGATTCAAAAATTCACATTGTAATGAGACTTCCAAACCATTCCATCTCCTGATCAATTGATGTTACAGTAACCAAGTATCCAATGTGTAGAGTAACAAAAGTTGCATCATCCTTAAATTGTTCATTATTAATTCTATTTATGAAATTGCAGGAGTCTTTTAAGACATGCATCAGTTTATCAAAAATGTTTCTAGTTTTCTATCTATAATCACAGCCAAAGGTTATTTCTTAGAACCATTGGCTGCTACTATAAGACATGTGGGGTCAAGTACATTTCCATGGATCTTAAGGATACCAGAAATAGTGGAGATTCATGCAATGTATAATTTTAAAAACTCAAATAAACAATTCTGCATTAGACCCTGTAATAGATAATCCTCTAGCAACATACAAATGCTATTATAAATAATGTCAACTTCATTCCCAGATACAGGGATATATTTATCTCTTTCATATAACATATTCATTTTTGACTGTTGAAGTGATGCCCTGACCCCATGTGTAAAAAAAGTGGATAAAGAAGTGTGGATGGATTCATCATTTTCCCCACAGAGTCGTCAGTTTCCATAATGACTAAACCACCCTCTTTTTCAGGTTTCATTTTCTAATAGCCCTGCTGCTCACCAACTCAAACAAAACTTTATTTTCTTTCAAAATACAGATGGTAATACATATGCCATCTAAATTTCCTTACAGATCTGTTGGTATGCTCTACCAGTGTTTCAAAATGTTGTAAGATGGGATGAAGGCAGTGGATTAAATAGACTCTTATTTTTAAAATCATTAACCAAATGCAATGCTCATTGTAGGTTAACAATAACAGTAAAATTCATCTTTCTTAAAAAGAGCTTCAATTCAATAAGAATATTATTAATGTTTAACGGATTAGTTGCAGTTGGACTGGACACTCTAAATTAGCCATAGGTGTGAGTGTGTGTGTGAGTGTGTGGTGTGAAACAGCTACCACAGCAGGGCTAGCCACCCGGTGGTATAAACCTTAGCTCTAGATGACTGTCAGTTTTGAAGTGTCACCCCAGCCCATGTGCAAAAATGGGAAAAAGAGGTTGTGGGTAGATGGATGGATGGATGATACAAAAGAAAAACCTTTTGTAAAAATTGTAAAGTGGCTCCTTGTAAGTTCAATGCCATTGAAATTAAACAACTCCCAGTTGTTTTGTTCATGTATCACACCACTAACAGATGTAGAATCATTATTATAAATTGGCAGATGGTCTATCTTTCTTTGGCCCATTCTTGGGCCTTGTAATTGATTAGGTTTACCCTGCTTTGCCTAATCCCCCCTCTCAGTATAGTGCTTGTTATAAAAAACTGTAGTACACATGTATTTTACGGGTTAATGAAATAGACAAATACTAGGAATTTTTAGTATGTATTCAACATACTATATCATTTTTAAAATTCACTTATTAAGTGAGGGAAAATGAACTTCAGTATTTGATGTACTTAGCAACACCTTTAGTTTCAATATATACAATAAACATATGTTCTGCAATTCATATTCACATTTTGGTAGTGACTATCCGATGTTTCATAAGTCAAACATTGTTAAAAGTCAGTTTGAATGGGCAGCTCAGATGACCTCATAATATGTAGACTTCTTAGAGGAATTGTTTTATATTACTAAATACAGCAAGTCAAGACAAAGATTGTAGGAGGATGGCATACTAAATATGTCCCTTTATTACATAGCAGATCACTTCCTGGGATTAATACCAAGAACGATAAAGATGACATGGACAAATAAGTGACTACAAAATTTAATAAGCATTTTTTCTTGAAATAAAATCAAAATTCCCAAGTTTACTAAAGATATTATTTTGAAATATTGTAACATGTTTTCTTTGGTGTTCGGTACCTTGATAGTATTTTCTT
This sequence comes from Protopterus annectens, assembly GCF_019279795.1. Lineage (NCBI taxonomy): Eukaryota > Metazoa > Chordata > Ceratodontiformes > Protopteridae > Protopterus > Protopterus annectens. Next base: position 31,038,274 of record NC_056736.1, on the reverse strand, counting down.
AATTTTCCTTATTTGTATATAAAACAGCATAAATATAAAACAAGTGTATGAGAGTAATAGTAATAACATGCATGTTCCCAATAAACCCCAGGATTCATGAAGCTCGGAGCAAGGCCGGCGTTAGGCTTGCGCCGACCCCGCGGCATGAAGATGGCGCAGTAGCACCAAATGTTTATTAATGAAGGCACGCTGCCGCCACAGCCACATGCATAGGAAAGGAGCGCGAGTGCATAGGGTGTGTCGAAGTGCCGCACAGAGGTGTGTAAATGTCAGCTGTCGACGTGCAACCTAAAATGCTTGCATATAACAATTTGCAAGCAATAGTAATCATATCTGTCAGTGTCCGTGGATACTGAAACGTATGCAAAGCATGCAAGACAGTTCCTGTGAACACAAAATGAAGAAGGAAACACAAATGCACGGTAGGGAATAAGGGGTCCCTATCCTGTGAACAAATGACATTGAAAACCGCATGCCCATAGTACAATGCAGTGTAGACAGTTATACCAAGTGGAAGTGAAATGCATCATATGTTAGCGCGCTGCCAGTAGGTACATCCAGCCCAATGGTCAGGGTCACCAGCTGACCCATATTGTGAGGGAGGGTACACAGCTGGGTAGATGTGTCCATAACAAAAAGCAAGATAAATGTACATATCTAGCGACTGTATGACCGAATTATATCCCACAACGCATGTAATAGTCACATACAATAGGTATGTCCGTATTTCACATACCAAATGTGACAGAAAATAGAATAAGCATGTAAACAAAACAGAAGGACCATATAAATTGCTACAACAATAAGGCAACATGTAGGCTGAAAGGAACAGTATTATCTGTACCATTGACTGAGGGTACATGTTGTCCAGTACATTCGGATATGTGTCTGGAATATATCCCATCCTGGACATAGGAAAAGCTGGCATCCTACCAATGATTAGAACAGTCGGCCAAAATCCGCACATCAGTGGTCCAAGCTGAACTTGGCAGGATGTGTCACAGTTGAACGGGTATTACCCGGGTATACCAACCATGTCATGAAAGTTAAGTATGAGCATGTATCTATGTGTGTGATGTATAGCATGTGGAAAGTCAAACATGGCAGGGTAGTCCACACAACCATAAAGGTACCTGACATATGTAGGGTATGCAATGTGTTACCTTGACCGTGTCATGGGCTATCAACCAAAGCAGTGATGATGGAATGTCAGGAATATGTGTGTGTGGGGGATGGGTAGTGGTATAATCCTCCAAGGCGACACTGTGTCGTATGCAGAATAGGTGAACCGGAGGTGTATGAGGGAGCACCGGGTGAAGCAGAAAGAAACACAAAAACATGTATACACATCTGCAATACAACCAGACAGGCCATATTGTAGAACACAATCCCACAAACATATGAATATTAAAATGTGTGATACAAATGTATAGACATGTCAACAGCACATACCCACAGATTGGTCCTGATGGCCCTGGCCATATCAAATGCAACACACCTGGATGCATAATGGACTACCCAGCATCCCCTCCACAGCACACATCCCACTCCCATACCTGAACGTCCACCAAATCCAGCCATACCCGGCCTACTGGTTTGGTGCAGCCACATCTACACATAGTGACCACTACGCATATGTACTAGGTAGTGTCACCCTAGGCAGTTTCAGGATTGCAAACTATGTATCCCTTGCATGTAAAACCCCCAGCACATTTTCATAATGCCAGAAGAATGTTCGGTATTTGTCTTGTTTTGGTCTTGTTCAATTTTTGGGATATCCCTCATGGCATAAGTAACCTGTGTAAACATTAGAATGGGTATGATGACACAAAGTCCAGTCCTGTAGATATCTGGACACAAGTTGGAATGTGCAGTAGTGGTGCAAGAGACTGTCGAGCCCTAGATGGTCATGCAGAACCTACTACCCAGGATCAAACACGTGCTCGTGACGCACGTGTCCCAACACGAATAAGAAAGAGAATATATTGCACACATTCGCATAGTGGCAAATGGTATAAGGGTGATGAAGGCACTGACATAAACAGGATACCCCCTGATCCACTGTGTGAGGGACAACTAATGTGTGTGCAGGTGTGACCTGACCAACAATGATACAATGCCAAATGTAATGTGATTGTAGGAAATAACTATGTATCATACTGCATGTAACAGTTGCCTAAAGCGGTCACGTCAGGACAGAATAAATGTAATTCATGGAAGAAACAGGCAAACAACAAACATGCTCACAGCTAGGAAACAAATGAATGTTCTAAACCTGCACTGACCGTGGCTATGTGTTGGCCCAAACAATCTGGTGTCCACAGTAGGATTACCATCTGTCCCTCTTTGGACAGTTGTGTCCTGAAAAAAATACATTACAAATGACAAATGTCCTGGGATTTTAGGACATAAATATGTCCCATATGTTATGTAATAGTTGCAGAAAATAATTATTTCAGTATCTAAAATACCTAAATGTTACAAGAAACAGAATAAGCAACTAAACCGCTACAACAATAGGCTTTTATGTAGGCAAATAAGTAAAGTTCTATCCTTTGTAGTGACCGTGGGTATGTGTCAGCTTGTAAAATCTGATGTGTGTTCCGAAAATGTCCTACCTTGGCCATTTGAAAAGGTGGCAAACCTAGTCCCCAGAATGCATCCCAACCTGTACATATGACAATGTCAACGCTACCAATGGTCAGAGCATTCGCACAATAACTGGCCAGCCTCTTAACCACTCACAAAGCCAGTGACCTTTGGAGGAAAGGTGTTGAATGAGAATGACTACTTACAACAATGAAGAGGAGGTCATTAATATTCCTATGCGGGCATAGCATATGCTTACACCTCCCAAACCTGAAGAGCACATGTACCGGATAGTCTGTAAACCGTCGGGGGAACACATAGAGACCAAATCAGTGCCGTGTACCTGATTAGCATGGACGTCCATAGTTATGTATCAGAATGTAACAAAGTCCAACTAAACACTTCCAGAACTAGTGATATTAGGTGAACAGGTGGTGGAATACAGGTAATGAAAGATGACAACATGTATGAGTCATAAACAGCATGCACCTTGACAAACGTGAATGAATACATATGCTCTGTGACTGTGAATGTGTCTGGTTAATAGAACCAATTGTCTAAATGTGTCACACAGTGTGTTATGCATTGTCCCTTGATACAGTGTTCATTCACATCCATTGGTATGTGAGTTCTGCTACTGACAGAAAGTGCATAATTTGCTGACCACCTTAGGTAGATGAGAGCATAATAGAAGAGGTTCAACACCCATACGCCTGCGAGGGACACACCCATCTGGGCAGTTGTGTCCTGCAAAATGACAGTTATGGCACATGGCCTGTGAGTTTCGGAATGGAGGCTATATAGTGTGTCTAGTGGTGTCAGACATCAATCTGTTGTATCAGTAACAGCTACATTTAATAGGAAACAGTATTATCAATTATAATGCTACATGAATAACATTAACGTATGCAAACCGTGGAAGTCGTCCGTTTACTACTGGCTGTGGGTATGTGTTGCCTTGACACATGTGATAACTCTACATATAGGGTCTATAGGGCCGCCACCATTCTGAATGGCCAAAGTGGAACCTGCTCTGTGGAAATGTCAGATGTACCAGGGCACAACATACCTACAGCCATGCATAGTACATTAATATACATATCGGAACAAATCAAAGCATAGTCTAGCAGCAGTAAAGTTGCTTATGCTACTACATATGACATATCAACGTGTCAGGTATACAAGACCCGTAACAAGCAACCAGTACAGAAACGTACAACATGAGAATGCCTCCTAATCAGGACAGTTGCAATGGCTAGAGTATTGTCCATACCACTGAACTGTCCCTGAATGTCAGGTACGTCCCTGAGTTTGACTGAAAGTTTAACTCTGTCCCTCTTAATCCCTCCTAAAATTAGTGGCTGTTGAAGGAAAGGTGGTGAATTACACTTACTGGCTAATGACAATAAGTCAGTAAGTGTAATTAACAACTGTTACTTCAGAATATGTGTATTAATTCATATGCTCTGATTCTGCCAATGTTTCAAGTTAATAGCACGACTTTTGTAAAAGTGTCCCTGATTTTTCTTGACCTGTCCCTGATTCTGTAGAAATGTGTCCCTGATTGGTGGAGAGTTCTGGTATTGTCACATGAGATATGCATGATGAGGGACTGCCCCATGCAAAGTGGGAAAGGTGTCACTCCTACAGTCACCTGTCGTGCAATCTGAAAGGTGGACAACGTGCAGTAGGTATGCGGGTCAGAGAGGGGAAATCCGTGGGTACCTACTGTGTCAGTGCATATGCCTTGTGTTGCCTCTTTGCCATGGGCAGGTCATACTGTGCACGGGCTTTCGCCGACTGTGCCCTGCTCAGGTAGTTCCTTCACCAAGTCACACTGTGCCTGTACAGGCCTTGGCAGTGGTGTTGGACTGTGTGGCCTGCCCCATGCTGTTCCTGCTGCAACTGTTACTGCAGGATGATTGTGTAGCATAGCAAATACCATAACAACTTGTATGCATGTAGCTTGTGAATACTGCAGAGCTCCAACGGATGTGTCCAGATACCAGAACTGTGAATTGAGCATCCCAAACACATGCACAAGTATATGTCTTGTCTGTGCTTAAGCCTCAGTATGGTGTGAGTGTTTAGGTGTGTGTGTGTGTGTGCATTGCTGATGGGTGTCATCAGCCACAACACCAGTGTTTACCCAGCATCCCCCACTAGGAGACTGTAGGGGATGTCCATATTGGCATTGGTGTGCTACAGCTTTGTCAGAAGCCATATATCGGACACATCATAGCTTCCAGGTCAGACAGCACACACATTCAATCTCATGCCCTGGCCATCGCATATGGCTTTGCTGTTGGATGGTATGCCCCTGCAGTGACTGTAGGCCCTACCCCGCTCACCGGGTGGTGCTACGATGTGTATGTGTGTGCAGGCTATAGCACCCAGTACCCCAGGTTAGTCATCCATGTGGTTGAACAAATGCATATTGCTGGTCTACTAATCACGTGTGTTGAGGACATGTACGTGCTCACTAGCATGTGTTGACATGGCGTCTGTGAACTGGTGCAATACTCTGGATGCAGATACCTGTGAGATACCCATGATATCCCCAGTTGTGCTGTGTGAGGTACCTGTGGCTAGTACACCTAGGCCAACACATACCATGGTATCCACTGTGATGTGTTTCCCTCAGCCTGTTTGATGTGTCAGGTGGGGCAGGCACAGGTCAACAAGCTGCTGTAGGAGGTCTCTGTCCACCCAATAGTGCTCCAGCATCCCCAGCCCATGTAGCCACTGGTAAGTCACCCTCGGTCTATAAAGTCTTATGTCACCCCAGTAAGTGTTGTTCGGCAGCATACACATCCTCACTGCCCCAGCCTCCTGCACATGTTGGTATATGTTGCCTGCTGCAGCCTGTGTCATTTGGTTGGACTGTGTCGTGTAATGTCCCTGCAGGTATACACTGGTGGTGTAGAGTGCAGACGAAACCTGTGTGTATGCTGCTTGCTCACATTAACGTGCTGTTCATGTGTGGGCTGGCCATGTCATGTGATGATTGTGCTGATCAACACCTGTTTTTGCAGCCTGTACACCCTGACAACCCCACCACTGCTGTCATCCCTCCCAATGTCACCAAGCAGGTATAGACACACCCCTAGCTTAGGTGTGCTAAGGCAGGAGCACTCCCGAGGCACAGCACTGCAATGTACGTACAGTATGCCTGACCCCCTCCCATGTTGTCAACTATATTCGAGACCTGCACCTGGCTGACTACACACATACACTCCAGGGACCAGCAGCACACCCTGGTGATAAATGTGATACACTATAGTCAACCTCATCTGCATAGTATAGTCTTCTAATGAATAGTTATATGACCCATATCGAACCTCCAAATTAATAACCACTGCTCAGTGTCACTCAGATCCATACACAACTGGCAACAAGTGCCTTAATATCACCATATTCGATTTCCATGGTCTTCCCAGCAACAAAATAACCAGTGTCACACGACTACAACCCGTGGCCCTGCACACTACAGACGATGTGCATTACCACCACGCCATGGCAGATATACATAGATCCCAGGTTATCACATACAGATCATCCGACACAAACATTCAATAGTGCTGATGTCCCCAGACATATATGTTCACATCTATGTCCACCTCTACATCTACATATATCATATATATTATTTGTATACTTATATACATGGACATATATATATATATATATATATATATATATATATATATATACACACATGTACACACATATGTAAATATGGCATTTATATCACAACAGCGGACCGCATGACAGCAATGCATTAGACAGGAATGAAAAGGAAACTACATGTGCAACCTGCATCATGTAGTGTTGTTACTATCAAGGCACATGTGTTATGTTGTGTCACATGGGTCAGACCGTATCAAGGGTAAGAGTAGGGCTGCTGACAGTTGCTCACTAGACCTATTGGCGAATGTGTGTGTTGACAACCCAGTGTCTTGGCAGAATATGCGGGCTGTGGACACTATATAGGTCAGCAACAAAACACACTGAACACATCCCGCAGCTAGCCACCCACAGATACCAACACATACGGTATAACTGCCAAACACACACACCTGCCATGCCTTGGAATCGAGCACTTAACTGTCTAGTCTACCACACTACAGCATTATGCAGTAACCGAATGCGCTACCGAGTTCCAGCATCACTGCATTCCCACAGGCATACATCTAGGTGGATGACATCATCTGCAAAGGCAAATATGCTGATAGGAAATGTATGGGGAGTGAGCAATCTAAAAGCATTACTCTGTCCCCAGGCAGCTGGAAACACACACACAGACACACACTCTTGGCAGGGCTGGGAGTCGAACATACACCTAACTACCTTATCACACTACAGCATTATGCAGTTACAGAATGCGCTATTGAGATTACTGGAGCACAGCACTCCCAGAGGCATACTTCTAGGTGGATGACATCATCCGCAAAGGCAAAGACGCTGATAGGGTACGTATGTGGAGTGAGCCATCTAAAAGCATTACTCTGTCCCCAGGAAGCTGGAAGCACACACACACACACACACACACACACACACACACACACACACACATACTTGGTATGGCTGGGAGTCGAACATACACCTAACTACCTTATCACACTGCAGCATTACGCAATTACAGAACGTGCTATCGAGATTACTGGTACATAGCACTCCCAGAGGCATATTTCTAAGTGGATGACATCATCCGCAAAGGCAAAGATGCCGATAGGGAATGTATGTGGAGTGAGACGTCTAAAAGCATTACTCTGTCCCCAGGCAGCTGGGAACACACACACACACATTTGGCAGGGCTGGGAGTCGAACATACACCTAACTTTCTTGTCACACTGCAGCATTACGCAGTTACAGAACGCACTTTCGAGGCTGTCTGGTGCATGGAGTGAGGATGTATGCTACCATACAGAACAGACAGGATCCCTAACCCCTCATGGTGATGCAGTCTACTACCCTGTTGATGCCATCAGTCTCAGCCTTACTGGCTACCTGTACATGTTCATTCTCTGTGTCACATTGTGTGGGTGCACAGTACTGTGAGGGTGATTACCATATAGGCAGGGTTCCTCACCTCAACACTATCGAGTGTGCGTTATAGTATTGTTGACCCCGTGAGTGTGGGCATGTTACTGTGTGTTTCTGTGTATGTCTGTGTGTGTTCTCATCCTGTAATGTGACAGGGTATTACTGCTACACAGTGAGGTCTCATGCTATCAAGTGGCCTCTAACGTTATCATCGGCCAGACCACTGTGTAAACCCCCGCACCATGTCAACATACCTGTGATGTGACCTGGTATGGATGTCACGTCTCTAGCCACTGTAGCCTATTAAACAGCCCACATGCTTCTGAATCAGTAGATGTGTGGACGTTTGTGGTATGGTAGCCTTTCTAACAGTCAGGTTGAGGCTACGTACAGCATGCTGGTATTGCCATACATGCCTGTGAGTACTCCACATTTACACATGGTAAACTGCAAACACTGCTACTTGTTGGCACATGCAAGTAGAACATAAGGAGGGAACCAGGGCATCATTACCAACATGTTGTTACTGTTGTTACCAAGACACATACTGTGAACATATAACAGAGCATTATAAACCTGTACTACATGGTATGTCTGGTGCGTGTCAACAGTACACAACTAATGTAATATACACTTCTCTCACTATTCTGTTCACCCTGGACATCAGACTATTTGAGCATGTCCCTGCACCGATGGTGTGGATGACAGGGATGCAGCACAGGCATCATCATATGCACAGGGTGATAATGTTTGCCAGGGGCATAGGCTGCCCCAGTAGATGACATCATGTGTGTGGGTAAGGGCCGGTGATCTGATTGGACATGTGTGGTCGTTATGCATGTGGGTGTTGCGGTGCCCTACAGATGTTTTTGCTGTGTGCATGTTTGATTGCACACAGTTCTGCCTTTTGCCAGGCCTACACAGGGGTATTATTGACAGCTCCAGATTGTACAGACCAGGATGTACAGCTCACTATGTCTGGCCACGACCATGTGACCTGCACCTTTCAGGGATTGCACGGGCACTACCAGGCAGCGATACAGATTGGCTACTGTCCGATGACACGTCCGCTGGAACCGTGTCCCCTCTAGGAATGTCCAGGGCCACGTCCACATGGCCTGCTGTGTCCTGTTGTGGACAGCACAGCACTAGCTGCACTGCTACTGCTACCGGCACTATGGGAGTGGGCATGTGAGGTGGCTCGTTCCCGTTGACCTGCACTAGGTGGTGTAGCTGGCCTACATCCACGTGGCCTATGCCTCACTCCTACCGATGTTCCAGCACAGACAGCTCATGCTCACGGATTGCCATGCCACGGTCAAGGATTCCAACCATGTCACCCAATCACCTGTCCAGAACATCAGCAATCTGCTGTTGAGCATTTGCCAATGCCTGGATGTTGTCATTTAGAGTACGGATAGCAGCCCTCTAAAGCCTCTGCCCTTCTCTGTTCTGCCGTTCAGCATGTGCCTGTGCCGCCATTACAGTCTGGAACATGCGTCTGGTGACACCAGCTGCTGCGCTCTGTCCTGCAGGTGCATGTCTGCCAGAGGTCCTCCTATGTGGTACTGCGTGGCACATCTGCAGACATTACACTGACACCATGGTGTGGAGACACACCTTCTGTAGCCACCACATGTTCCTGTTCTAAGCTAACACACGCTGACTGTCCTTCCTCTATGGCCACTGGTGATGGGGTATGTGTTGGCATGAGAACTGTGTGTGGTGAAGAGTGGGACATAGCTGGGATGGCAACCATTGGCACAGATTCAGCCCCTGACAACCTTGCCTGTACTTCATGCATATGTTCATCACTGCTAGTATCTGTGGGGACACTAACATCAGATGGACCGCAGGAGGGTAACGCACCTACATCACCTGTGAATGCAAAGAAAGACTCTACATTAAAATAGACACACACACACACACACACACACACACACACACACACACACACACACACACACACACACACACACAGACACACACACACACAGACACACACACAGACACACCATGCATGAGATTTGACAGACGGCATGCAGCATGCATGTGATACAGCAGACAGCATGAAGCTCAGACATTAATAGTAGTAGTTAGCATACCTCCCTGGGTTGCACACAACAGCAAGCAGGTGGCATATCAGTGGCCATGCAGTTCACACAATCATGGTAGTAAGCATGCACCCCTGTGTTACACCATGTGGACCAGCACAGGTTAACAGTACACATGGCTGAAGTGACCTTGACATGTAATCTGCTGACGTGTGCATTGACATGCATACATGTCTGACACAATGGTGTCCTGACACATGTACAGCATTGTAATGTGTACCACATTGCAGTGTTGTCTATATGCCCTAGAGATAGAATGCATGTTTAGCAAATGTGCATGCACATGGAAGGGTAGTGTGAGGCGTTTACATTGCTATACAGTGTGAAGTACAGACACTGTGCCATTGCATGGCATCATGAGGTGTCTATATTGCTATACAGTGTGTAATATGCACACATTGCATAGCCATAACTGCGTGCATACACATGACATAACTGTGGATTTTGACCCACGTTGCTGAGGTGTATACACACCAAACCATGCTGTGTCATGTAACAGGTCACTGGAGGACCTTTGGATGACACCCCTGCACAACTACTACAGACTCTTATCTGCCTGGCAACCATGTCCACACATAGCAGACTTGTCAATACACCATGTCCCACATGACATTGATGTACCACACACACGAGGTGCACGGCTGACGGTGATGTCCTACAGCAGCAAGGGAAATGTATGGTATCTGTGGCCTGATGTGGTGTCAATGTCTGTGGAAGCTGTACAGGTGACTACTGTCATGCTATGACACAGTCGTCATGTTCAACACATCTTATATGGTTGACTTACGTGACACCTCCACTAGCTGTGCACACGCTTTTAGGATGTCCAGTGTACCACATCAACTGCATAATCAGTCAACTAAGGCTATAATTGGACCATGTGTGGACAATGTGCAACAGGGTGTATACACATCACATCTACTGTGTGGCTATATGTCTCTGGCCATCCTCCATGGCCATATGTGTACATGTGTTGGCCAAATGTTTGTGATGGCCATTTATCTCACATGTCGGTGTAGACCCATATGACATACACCCATAGATGTCAGATATGTCACCGTCGACAGGGCTATGCAGACAACGGGTTGTATGTTTGGTATGAGGGGTAATGTATTATGGGATAGTGTGGCAATATTGCAGCCAGAACATTACATGTCTGGGACATGTCAGATGGCATATTACAATGTGTGCACCCATTGCAGGGGCATATAACACAATGGTAACTCCTGTGGGCTGCCCATATCCCAGCTCACTGTGTGGTACTGTTTGTGTACCACAAATGTGTTGTTTCAATGTATAGTACATATATCTACATTGAACAACACCTCCACCGTTGTATGCACAGCTGTCCACACATGACAGATACTGTGATTTCATGTTGGTGTTTCATTTCATTTGTATATATTGCACATGGGTAGCCATTGTGAATGATGGGAGATGCGACCTGTATATCGTGATGGACCATACATCATGTGTACATGTGTTAACTGGCCACATGGCAAATAGAAATATGCATTAACATGCCTAATACTGATGACAGTCTCACCTGCAACGGACTGATGTCTGTGCAGCATGCCAGCGGTACCTGTATAGGGGTGACACAGCAGTTTGAACATTATCCATGGCTGTATGACAGCCACAGGGTGCACTGTGCATGTTAACACATTCACCTGTACAATAGCATATAGTATGCACATGTGTGCATACACAGTATTATGCAGCATGTGTGTAAACATACCTTGCATATGATGTTACATTACATATTGTACAGTGACACATGCAACTAAATGGGATATAATAATCATATGTGCAGTAGTGACTTACCAGGCAACTCCAGGCTCATTGGTTGGGAGACACCCACCTCCACGATAGCAGCTAGTGTTTGTGGATGCTGTTCTGAGGGTGTCCCCAGGCTGGCCAGTAGCTCCTCGGTGTGAGTGAGTGGGGGCTGGGTCGGTGGGCCACCACCTGTTCCACCTTGCTCTCTGGCAATTGCAGTGGCATGCTGTTTTGCATGTCGTATCAAGCCTGTGCAGTGTCTGCGCACCTGCTAGTAGGTGCAGTTATGGCCACCCACATCATTAACCCTCCTGCAAAGGTCCTGCCACAGGTCATCATGCTGCCTAGCATGCTGTGGCACATTGCTGAACAACATTGCGTAGTTCTCATGGAGGTATGGGATGAGGACATCATCCTCCTAGCGGCTGTATGCTGGCAGGCGTGAACAAGGCATTATCTGGAAGACATAATGATGGTGACAGGTCACAGTATCACAGAGATGTACAGAGATACAACTGCACATACATTTGTATTAAATCTAGTATATCTGCACAGTTATCTTTGCAAATCATCACGACACTGACACGACTGACATGTTTGCGTCACACATGTAACACCCGTTATGCATTGGATATCATCACCATATATATGTGTGTCACCTCATTACATTGTTCATACTCCATGTGAATGCTGTCTTGATGTGGGCATGTCTGTTTGCCTGTACTGGTGTTCTTACCTATCAGCACATGCCTGGATATGTCCACAGTGATGCTGTTGCCTTGATGCTGTGTATATGTCACATATCAACACATACACTGCCTTAATGGACATGACCAGTGACAATGCACACATACACATAGAACCTTTACATGCATGTGTTTTGCCATATACATCTACATGGCACTGTACAGCAGTTCAACATCCTGCCACGGATCGCCTGTGTTGCACATGTGATAGACATGGGACAATGGCTAGCCGGACGTCATTCGCAGTGATGGTTATCAACTATAGCATGTACGGGCAAGGTTTCCTAGTTGTATCCGACAGCCATTTTGCCACCGCGAGGTGCATCAGTGCCACATTACTGATCCAGACAGTTAATAATGCATCTATCATGCGGTCATCACCCATGTATGATAGAGATGACATGTGCAGCTTTGATGGACAGGGTTGCATGGTATGGAGGGAGTATGTAACATGTATGGCACAGGGATCTGTCCAGCATGTGGTGATCCTTGTAGTAGGACGGTGGCTGTCCATGACGTATGTCTTTCTGATCAGGATATGTATGTATAGCATGTCCAACATGACAGTGTAGCACATGTCTTTATGCAATGTAGCCAGCATGCTGCATAGTGGAGGTGAGGATTGTCAAGGCTGGTATCGCCCATCCATGCATGGCCAATACCCCTTAAAGGTGATATGTGATCCGGTATTGGTCACCCAAGTGCTGAGTATGCCTGTACAATGAATCCATGCTCATGATGGCACCCTTTCACAACATGGGTGCTTCGTATGCCTACCTAATAGGCCTGGAGACATTATCAACTCAGGGAGGTGAACTGCACAGCACCATCCCTTACACAGTGTCCATAATGTTGATCCTGCCTAGGTGGTAGTTAATGGGTACAGGGTTATTCACCTAGCGGTGACAATGCTATTATCAGCTGTCAGATTGTAGATATATGTCACACCTCACCCACAAAGCCCATTCTGTATGTTGTCCACAACACTGAGACAGCTATTGCTCCTAGGTCATGGCCATTCACATCCTTACATACACAGATTTCTCCCATTTGTCTGTGTGGTATGGGCTACAATGAGGGGGGAGTAGAAAACATTAACCCTGTTTTACTGTAGCTGCTACTGGTGTGATATGCACATGTCACTCTGACACCTTTTGTAGTGTTGATTCTGTCAACAGGCCACTGGTAGAATACTCTTGTGACATACGAAGGTACATCTAGTATACTCAGTGTAGCTGGAACACGGTATGGGTGATGATGTCCTATGACCTGTTACAGGTATGCTATGCAGTGTGAAATCATCTGTACTGTCATCTACTTCTGTACTGATAACATCTATGTTGATAAAGGTTCATAGACTTGCAGACCATACTCAGCAGGGTAATAGTGCAGTGCCTCCAATTATGACTGTCGTCTCCACTTGTGGGTTGCAGTGGGTTGATATTATCCAACACCCTATCTGTATTACATATTCATGCTCAGCACTTGTTCAGAACTTGTGAGCACTTCATGAGCTACTAATTACTATAGCACCCATTTTAACTCATTTCTTACAAGTACACTGTCTGTCCTTACATTTTCAGTTTGCTTACAGTACAACAGCTGTTGTACACACATAACTCACATATCGTGTGAGACATGGTTGAATATATAGGCATGTCCAACTGTCACGTACCAGTGCTATTGCCTGTGTATATTATGAATATGATGAACATGTGGCAATAGAGCAATTGTCTCATGTACACAGTTAATGCTCACCTCCCAACATATGACACTACAGCCTGTGGGAGATGCACATATGTAGCCATGCTGGGGGTAACGCTCTCACCAACCCAGACTGTACCTGACATTCATGTGGGGATGTGTAACATTTGCAACACACCCCACTCATCACATAGTCTCATAAGATCTCCACCACCACAGGCCACACATAGTATGAGTATGACATTTGCAGAACCTCTCCATACTCTGTGTAGGCACCATAGGCAACCCCCATCACCAAACACAACAACAATTACTTATAGCCCACAGATTCATGTGTGCCCATCAAATACAGCCAATAGGGTGTTATAACATACCCAACACACCAGTCATAGGTCACACTGATGTCCCAATCAGCAGGCTACACAAGGCAATAGTTGCTTACATCTAGCTGTCGGGTAACTGGTTCTGCAACATAACCTATGCACCCATGCCACACCTCACCAGGTACAATTTGACTGTCATTCTCCATGTTAGTGTGACTGCCCTGAGATGTAACTTCCCAGACTACATGTGCAGGGACATGCAATAGCTCTCCAGTCTTGTAGCCCAGAAGGTATCGGCCAAGCCCTGGGGAGCATTCTGCATTCATCCAGACTAGATACCACTGTACAACAACTGACTGTTTCACTTCAACAGTTGCCTATGCTTCTGCTGTCATTCCACAGGCATCCAGTATCTGTCCACTTTGAATGACATGGTCAACAAAACACAATGCTTTGGCACAGATGACCTGCACCTGTCAGCCCTGGGAGTACAGATAACATGTAAGGCTCTTGCTGCTCCTATACTGCCTGTCTTGCACAGTTTCCAATAACATTCACCACCAAAACGGGAACAGGCAAGCAAAACATGGGGTCATGTGACTCAATACTTGACATCAACTCTGACGCACGCAGGCACGGCACTCCTTATAATGGATCACTTCAATATCTCTGCAGTGACTGGGACCTGCCTCTAGGCTCTGCAGAGCACACCTGCACTGACAGGTTATATGCAGACCACACCTTTCAGTCATTTAACCTGGACCGGAACAACCACGGATGAGGTGTGTCCATATTTCACTATGTTGTACACACCTCCTGGCTAGTTACTTAGCACAATGCATCAGAGGTGCAACTAACTGTGGCCAGAACTGCTATACACATTGTAACATGCTACAGATTCAACAACATACTCCATGGTTACCGGTCCTCATTTCATGGTGTACTGGTCAGTAGGGTTCAGACAGGTACTACTGATGTGCGACTGACACTACCCCACACTTAACTGGGATAGCTACTCATGTACCGACACATTAGGCCAATGCTGCCCAGGATTCATAACCTCCACTCGGCTGGATCAACCCATACACACCACCACCAAGACCAACAATATCCTAGAAATGGACATTACCAACATGTCACTGGTGTTCCACACCTGTGATTATCCCTTCGTTGGTAGTTTCCGAACATATGCTAATCACCCTTGTTATCCACATCCCAGCACCACACCCTTCATGGCATAAACAGTACAAGATTAGTACAACACCTACTACAGATGTCTTATGACAACAGTAGTAAATGTCATGACACCCGTGCAGATGGACAATGCATACAAATGCTGAAACATACCCCAGTGCACTTCATTAGCACTTACACGACTGCATGGATCATGCTATTCCAAACAGAGCCATGATGGTACTCACCAGATAATGGACGCCACTCTGGGGGTCCAGTTCCATGGACATAATGTACAACAAAAGGTGGAGGCTGTTGCAAAGTGGAGTACAATCCCATGGGTGGGGTAGCTCACTGGTCAGCCTCAGTAGGGCTCCAGGATCCCTTATCACATCCTCCAAACTTAGCTACGTAAACATTACTGCGACACATTTTAGGGTGTACCACAAAGCATTATGGAGGTATGTCAGTAGTCAATGGCAATACCCACATCTGCTCTGACATACGACGGTTACTCAGGAACATTACAGAACCGAGTGATGTTGGCAACATCCTGGTGGATGGGTTCAATGCTAACTTTACACCCTCTCACTCCCTGCAGGACCATAATCCATGCAGGAACATTGCAGAATCCCTGCGGTCACAACTACACAGTTCCAACCTGCACTCTCTAAGGCATGGAACACAGACTCCATGTGACCGTCCAACATCCCAGGCTGTGATTTAAACAAACCTCAGAATGACATGTCTCCCCACTTGCCCACCAGATTCACTAATAGCCTTGTATCAGACATTGTGGCCCCTGAATGGTGCACAGCAACAGTTAGCACACTCCACACAGGTGGTGCCACAATGAACCAGAGGGACTATTGCCCTATACGCCTGACTGGACTGTTCTGCAAGGCTATGGGGCACATCATCATGGAAGTCATTCAGAGAGACATTGGTGGGCTCCACACCTTTGATGCCACCCAGGTTGGACTTGTTAGGGCCAGACCATGATTCCTCCACCTCGTGGACTCCTTTGATACAGTTACCAGGGTAGTTGATGATGGTAAGGGGGTCCTCACAGCCTACATTGTCCTCTCATTGGCATTCAGCACTGTTTTCCATTCTGGTATTGACAACATACACATCCACCTGCACATCGACCCCTACGTCTCTGGATGTTATGCAAAGTGGTTCATGGACAGGAGCCACACAATGAGGGTAGCATACCATAGTACCTACTGTATTTCAGTTACACTTTGGCATATCCCAGTCCTCAGTCATAGGGCTCCTCATGTTCAGTATATGCTTCCCTGAGGTACAGGCTAGCACAGAGGGACTTTCCCTGACTAGGTTTCCAGACAACTGCATACAAGGTGCCATGACTGATCCACCAGCTGATACAGACTCCCTCCATAAGGGTGCCACTGTGACGGATACCTGATGTCGATAACATGGCCTCAAGCTGCATGACACATGGTGCATGAACATCCCCTTTGGATTACACCAATCACCCACTGACTATCACATAGGTGGTAGTCCCCTACATACATGTGACATTATACTGGATTTTAGTACACATGTATGTACCACCCACTCCTTTGATAACCATATTGCCAATGTGGCGTGGATATCCTTCTACGTGGCTACCCTTATCTGTACTGGGTTTGTAGCTGGAACAAAGGCACCCATTGTACCTCTAAACTCCTGACGTATACACACATTCAAGGGTACAACACTCCATTTAGGGTGTACCTTACAGAACAGCAATGGCTTTACATACCACAACATTGACACACCATGAGGATTATTGAGCTCCGAAGGTTGACGTATGTGGCAGTACTATGGACACCATGACTGTACACATTTGCATACAACATACTCAGTGGTGACCTCTGCTGAACATACAGGGTCCATGTCCACAACAATATTCATGGATATACTCCACATAAGCGACATAAGTAAAAGCCACTGAGAGCAACATGCTCATGGATATGTGCACAAACGCAACGATGAGTGGGATGTTCTTGAGGGTTACATTCCCAAACCAGACACTCACCATGCTTTGGAACATGATTCCTATGTAGATCACGCAGGGCCACTCAGTAGCACTGTTTATGAGATACCTCACTTGGTGGATAGGAGACACACATGTACTCCAGGGATCACTGCAGTGGCTGTACTTTGCAGAGGTGCAGGTAACACATGGCTCTGCTGTTCACAGACAGGACACTACCCTAGAGAGGTGCCGCTGGTGTAAACACTGTAGTTGGGCTTACACATAGACTTGCCAGACAGCATAGTACATCACTATGAACCTGTGAAGCTATTACATGTCCTTTGTGCATGGTTAATTGAGTAGTTCTTCCATTTCAATTAGCTATCATGCTGTTACAGTGTCCCGTGACTTCAAGCCATATGTATCTTGTTATTGTGCATTGTACATGTCAATAGATGATACCTTTTGTTTGCATGATATAACTGTTATGCTGTGTAGAATATCTGACATATCTACCTACACTACTGTACATTACACATATTTTACATAGTATCCCATAGTGCAAAGTATACTTGCACAGCAGGACCACCTTAGGCATGTTATTGTCATTATATGCCCATACACATGCCTACCATGACAGTATATCAACATATGCTATCCCCTGATAAAGCACGTACTTGTTAGACATACCCTGCCACGGACAGTGGGTGGTGTGGAATTGTTCTGTTTAAAGCCCTCATGTAGCATCCCTTGTGGTGTCTGTGATGTTTACCTTGTGTCCCACAGCAGGACACACAATTTCTACAAGCATTACAATGCTCAGCAAGACATCACTAAATAATACCTTTTCCCACTTTATGCATTGCGGGCACTTTTAATTAATACAAAACAGGTTATACATACACTAACATGCTGAGTGTTCTACATACCTTGTTAGCGTTCCGAACTTTTGTAAATATCTCTGTTACACCTTTACTGTTTAAACAGTTCTATGGTATGAGCATACGGTTTGAATGTCTGGCAAGTCATCCTTATATATGTTGATATCTGTAACATGTGGTTTTCTGCTGCCAATTGGTGTTCCTGAGTAAATTATTGCATGCACATCAGCTGTGCAGCTACTCCATTCACCAATTACACGGCAACAGTGGGGTATAACTGAATTCTCCACTTGGGCATTGCCCTTTTGTCCTACCTTCAGGGAGATGGCCTGTATGTGTTTTGTTGTGTGGAATTGCAACTGCTATTTGTAGAGACATGGATATTTTGGAATCATGTCTCCCGTGGATTGTGTGTGACGGCTAGAGTATGTGGTTCTACATGTGAGTGTACCTGTCATCTCAACCATCTGATAAGGGACTATTGCAAACAAAACCTGTAACATCGCCATCTGTTCCATTATACAACAGCTACGATTTCACATGGCACCTTTACAAATGTGTCTCTCACAAGGTATGTTAACACTTCTGCAGATGTAATTGAGTGAGTGGATGTTTGTGATGTTATTACAGTCTGTATTGCTATTGTTTCGTGTGTGGGAGATGTAGGTGGGTGTATATAGCATATACAGGTTTGTGGGGACTGCATTTCTACTTATTCCATATATGTGTGTGGGGTCCTTCCCTAATTGAAGACCTATCAGTTAGTAGACTGAAACTATGGTTGTTACGGGCTTATACATTGGGCCGTTGTTAATTGGTTTCTATATAGTATGCAGGTGAGGTTGATTCTTCCATACCTCCAGAAATACAGCGATATGTAAAGGAATGTTACTAAATGACAGCTGTCCCGTGTATTTCTGTCACAGATATTTGCACTCATTGCAGTTGTGTTGGTGGCTGAACCTCTTTGGCATGGGTTGCCACCTTTTCAAATGGCCATAGTGGGACATTTGCAGGACAGACTTCGGTGTTTACAGGCCGACACATACCCACGGTCAGTACACATGATAGCACATACTTTTATCCTGAATAAATACTTATTCTTGTAGCACTTTAGCTACTTATCATGTTTTATGCAACATTTACGTTTTTTTAGATACAGGCATAACTATTTAATGCAACTATTACATAATATATGGGACATAATTATGTCCTACAATCTCGGACATTTTCCCTTTTTAATATTTTTTGTCAGGACACAACTGCCCAGGGAGGGGCTGTCCCTCTTAAAGTGGGACAGCTGGTAACTGTATGCCTATGGCCAGCTATAACTACACCTACCATAATGATCTACCTCTGAGTTAGCACTAACAGACATACGATGCAAACACACACACACACATTACAGTCCCACAGAAATGCACATGGCACCCTCAACACACACATACACAGACTACGGCAATCACAAACACAGTTGAACACAGTACCTACGTGGACCGCAACACTGGCAGTGATAAATAAATGTCCCTTAATATCATGATAATATTACATGTGGTTCTAGTGTTCCGGTACTGTGCTCTTTCGGTCTTTCAGCCTCGTGATTACGCATGTCGGTATGTGACACATTCCATAGTTGGCAGTATCCTATCTATTTGTACCTCCATGGTTGTGTACATGTCGTTGACCTATCTACATATTTGCAGATATAGGTGAATCCGTATATATCAACATATATCTCTCTATCACCCTTTCTATCTCTATTATGTATATATATATATATATATATATATATATATATATATATATATATATATATATATATAAAACAGAGAGAGTAACAGGTAGAATACACCTTTCATTGTGTACATGTCGGTGTATTCTGTTACCTGGACTCCGCACGTTTGTGTTTGAACCTGTCATATTACACACCTGCCGTTGGCACATCTTGGGTAGCTTAGTGTTAGGTGATTGTGTACATGATTGCGTGTTCTACTCCTGGCAGTGGTCATTTTACCCTTCAGAGCAGGCACTATTAGTACAGGGGTGAATAATGCTGGTTTCACCTGTTCTGGACATCATTGACCGTGATCTGCGCAATATTCAGAGAAGCTTAGCCCTGTTTCACGCATATCCGTATAGTCATATTTAAACGACGCTTACCAGCACTGGGCAACACATATTCCTGCTAACATGTGCTAAACATGATCTGATGACCTGCATCCAACATGCATTATTCGTGCCTTCAGGATTACGTTACATCCCTTGCAGGACATTGGACCGGGAACATGCACGACAGTCACTGCATTTACCACTTGGGCATCTGGGATTTGTACACGTGTTATGGCGTTTTGTATGTGGACTGTACTATGGCTGTTACTCCATACTGCGATCAAATGGGTAACTCAGTTAGTTTACATATGGATGAGACCTATTAATGGTATGTCCAAGTGATGTTTAATGGATGTGCTCCAGCATTGCATATGTATGTCACAGTGAGCCACACACTATAATGTGCTACACCTTCACTCAACCATAGGTGGAGCATGCTGAGGTGACAGATACCTGTCATGGGTACACCCCATGCTTCGCCACTACATCCATGATTACATTATATGGAGCCCCTCATTAACACACCAGGGAATCCATGCAGAGTGTGTGGGGAACAGTGATTACACACATGGATCCCGCAATTGGCTCTGCTCCACTGAGCGACAGTTGGTTACTCAATGTGGTGGTGACAGCAGACACTGTTTGCCTCGATTGATGAATGGCCTCTGACAATCGGGCGTGTACCTACCGATGTACCTAAGAACCTATACACACAGTACCAACATATGCTGATAGGTGCGTGTACTGTTCAGGTGTTGACATTCCTTGTTCCAATAGCTGTTGTGTGTACAATGGTTGAGGGCTGCCTATGTAGGATTCACACAGTAGGCCACCTATACATTACAATTTACAGGTGGTCATGTGTGTGTGCCATCCATTTTACTGTGTATGCAGTTGGATAGGTGTGTCAGTCCATAGGGGTCTGCACTGTCAGAGTATGTGCTATACGTTCCCTCTTTGCCAAGGCATAGGCATATTGGGCATGCCTCTGTTTGCCTACTGGGGCTGGCACAGGGTGTTCATGGTCTGAATCCCTCTGTGCCTGTGATGGCCTTGGCAATTGCGGTGGGCTGTGAGGGCCTTCACCATTTTGTCCCTGCTGCAGCTGTTTCCACAGGATCATATTATGTAGCATGGCACATACTATGAGGATATGGGCACACATGCCTGAAGAGTACTGCAAGGCTCCACCAGATATGTCCAAGCAATGGAACCATGATTTCAGCATCCCAAACACATGCTCTATGATGATTCTGGTTTGTGTGTGTGCCTCATTATGGCGTTCATGCATGGGTGTGTGTGCATTTCTGATGGGACTCATCATCCACGACTCCAGTGCATAGCCAGCACCCCCCACAAGGTGGCCATGTGGGATGTCCCCCCTGACAAATACCTGATACAGCTGTGAGGCATGCCAGATGTGGGAGTCATGGTAGCTTCCAGGGCTGCCAGCACACACATCCATGATAATGCCCTGGGCACTGCACACAACCTGGCAGTTGATGGAGTGGTATCCCTTGTGGTTTATGTAGCTCCTACCATGCTCACTAGGTGGTGACTTGATATGTTTGTGCGTGCAGTCTATCACACCCAGTACCTCGGGTAGTGTGCCACATGGTTGAAGAGATGCATATTGCTGGCCAATTCCTCCTGAGTTCAGGGGAAGTATATATGCTCATTGGCATGTGGTAACATGGCATCCAGGAACTGGTGTAGTACCCTGGATGCTGATGCCTGTGAGATCCCCATTATATCTCCAGTTGGCCTTTGAAAGGTACCTGTGGCTAGTATTCACAAGCTTAGACATACCTTCGTGTCCACTGGGATCGGTTCCCCTCTGTTGTTTCTGGATCTCAGGCGTGGCTGGCACAGCTCAACTATTTGCTGTAAGATGTCCCTGTCCACCCTGTAATACTCTACTATCTCCAGATCATGTAGCCCCTGGTAGGTTACCCTTGGTCTGAACACTCTTCTCCTCCTCCGGGGTCTGCGGTGGTTGTCAGCATCATCCTCCACAACACCGTCAGTCTTTAACACATGGTGATGAATCACAGCTATGGCAGCTCCCAACATGTACATTGTAAAAGTTCCCCGTATGTTTACACCTATGGTGCAGTGTTTGGGAATACACAGGTGTGTGCGTGGTGCATTCACGCTTTATACTATTGTGCTGTGAACACCGATGATGTCATAGCGTGTGTATGTACGATCGTACCTACAGGGTATCTTATGTGTTTTATGACAGGAACTACTATTGTGGTGCCTTTGGTGTTGAATTACATTTGGCTGCCGTGGATTACCTCTTGCCCTTTCCTTTACATTTTTTCATGTTTCACCTCCCATTTTCTGGCATGCATCCAGCAGCCTGCTTTCATTTGTACTTTTCTACACAGGTACCTTATCTTTCGTAATGTGTTCTATGGCCGGTCTACTGCAGATTTGCTTTGCTCTGCTATGACAGTTCTCTTTTCTTTGCAATCCGACACCTCGCCTATCCTGTTTTGCAGGTTTCTGCGAGCAGACTTGTCAGCTGCCGTCGATTGCCCGCTGTGAGTTAATAGGTGTTAATTGCTCAGTTGTACTCCAATTACCCTACTGCGGCATTTCCTTATTTTCTTCCGCTGACCTTCCTGTTTGAGTTATGGTGCACGGCGCATGCGTCCGCTTACCGGGTTTTGGGCACGTTTTCCTCCCCGTATACATGTGCTTTCGGGCACCATATGTGTTCTCAGCTAAACGATGCTATACCTACCTTCCCACCCCTGTCATACGGCTTTGCTTAGCAATGGCCAGGCCGGATTTGCATTGCTCCAATGTGCTTACAGCTACAGTGGCACACCCCACTGCTGATGTCATGTATACCTCTAAGCCACTCCTCAGTGTTGTAGCACTGCGCCATGTGGTACATCCTTAGTCCAGCGGGACGTTTGCAATTCACTGTTACCTGCCTCATTTGCATGGCATTGACTACTAATTCCTAGTTACCGCACCGAACACTGTGACAGACCCTTAGCAACCCTTGCAGCTTGGTTGTGGTGTACCATGCATACCATTGAGTATTATGGTGAAATCATGATTTGTATTACATTGAGATTTTATGACATTTGTATATATTTTCTTTGTGTTCCCATTTGCGCACACATGCCCTGCGGTTGTACTTTGCGTTACTGTGGACATGACATTAAATGTTGTTTTTTAGGTGTTGTGCATCTTTTCTTATGCCATTGGCTGTCTATTTAGCCATTGGCATATGTTAACTTTGTAATACATGAGTCTGGTCCACTTTCCTAGCTCCAATGTTCTGTTTGGAAAATGTAAACCGTGCTTTTTGGTTTACATTTCTGTGGGCTTACGCTATGCCTGCACCACTTCATGAATCACTATGTACCTTCATTTGCATGGTGCGACACTGCACATGGGGTGATTAGCATACCTAAGCTGAGGGCTGCGCAGGTCTGGTGTACGCCAGTAGTGCACATGGAATTGGATCGTACCTGAATCGCTCGGTGGCCATGTTTGGCGTTATACCACCTACGCTACGCCTGCGCCTGGTGCAACTTCATGAATCCCGGGGAAAGTTCATTTTGGCACCTATAAATGTGGAGCATGTAAAAAATGTCCATTTATAGTGAGCAGTGATGAATTAGATTTAGAAGCACAAGGTAAAGTACAAAGGAGCAATACGTTTTGCAATTACTCCAATAAGGTAGTCATATATATTGTTAGTTATAAGATCTGTTTTTATTTTTATATAGGAAAAATTGAAAAGACCCATAATAAAACAGATTTATTTATTTATTTAATTTTATTTTTCATTTGTTGACCGAGCTAGTCTAACTGGATACATGTCCATTTTCAGTAGAGGCCCGAGGAGATAAGCTCCAATACAGATAAATGAAAAGCTTAGTAATCAATATATAAAATAAGACTAAATGAAAAAAATCATATAAAACTAGCAGATTTCAGGTACATAAACACAAAAAATAATAGGAAAGATAACTAAATAGCAGAATTAATTATATATAAAGAGAAAAACAATATTGCTGGTTGAACATATTATTCTGTGAAGATAAACAATAAATCTTGTAGTGCCAGAATGCTTCTACTATACAGCATGCAGTTATAGGTAATTTATAAATAGAAAGACTATGGTCTAGAGGGGAGGCAGGATATGTATATACATAATGTAAAAGGAAGAAAAACAAGTATATTTTCAGTAGGAAATGTAAAGTGAGATTCTGCATATTGAAGTTTGGGAGGAAAGTAGAATTTATTGGGATAAAATATGTACTAATTTATGAGTAGTGAAGGCTAGGCAGAGGTTAGTTCAATTAGATAGATAGTTGCCTAGTCAGGTTTAGTACAGGGGCACAACCAGTGTGTTCTAAGGAAGGGTTTTAGTCTATTTTTGAAGAGTGGTAGAGAGGGAAGAGAGGAGAGGAGAGGTCACTGGGGAGAAGATTCCAAGTTTTTCCAACAGCATTGGAGAAGAGAGATTCTCCAGCTTTGTTGTTAGGTTTAGAAATGTACAAAAGAGTTTTGTGAGAAGAACGCAGTGATTTCAGATTTGTGTATGGAGTGATAAGGGTAGATAGAGTAGGAGTGCAGGAAGGTTTATACAGAGTTTTATGGGCGATGGTTAGTTGATGGAATTTAATCAAGTTTTGTAGTTCTAGCCATCCCAGCTGCTTTATATTTAAGCAGTGGTGGGTTCTGTAAGGGTTACCTGTTGCAAATCTAGCAATATTATTGTAGGAAGTTTCCAGTTTGCTGAGGTTATTTTTAGAAAGGTTAGTAAAAATAGGTGAGGCATAAAGGAGGGTAGAGATTAGATGAGTATGGGCTATAGTTGTTCTAGCTGTGGGAGAAAGGTATGATTTAATTCTGTAGAGGGAGCCAAGTTTTTTGTTGCCAGTTTTTATTGTGTTGTTGATATGGATGTCAAAGCTCAAGTTGTTATCAATGGTGATTCCCAGTAGTTTGGTAGAAGTGTCAGGTGATATGATGGTGCTGTTAGTGGATATAACTGAGAAATCAAGTGGAGAGGACTTGTGGGTGGGATTAAAGAGGAGGAGTTTAGTTTTTTGGGGGTTCAGAAGAAGACAACATTGTGTAAACCATTGTTCAACTGTGTTAAATACTTTCTGGGCATGAGAGAGAAGTTCAGATGTGGATTTGGCTGAGCATATAAGTGTCGAGTCATCAGCATATTGTATGCATGTGACTTGGGGGATGGCTAGATGAAGGTCATTAATAAATATTGAGAAGAGGAGAGGTCCAAGTATAGACCCTTGAGGGACACCCAGTGAAACTGGTTGGAGGGTAGAAAGTCTTATGCCAAATAACTGCCTGTTGTCTTTTATCTAGGTAGGACTGGAACCATTTTATAGAAGGTGTATCAAATGTTAGTGATTCTAGTATGTTGAGGAGAATCTGATGACTGACCATGTCGAATGCTTTGGACAGGTCAATGAATAGTGCTGAGGATAGGTTATTAAGGTTACGATTTTTGTTAATATAATCTGTAAAGGAAAGGAGGGCAGTGGTAGTACTGTGTGAAGGTCTGAAACCATGTTGACAGCTGGAAAGTAAGTTATTTTGTGTTAAGTGGTCAAGTAATTGCCTATGGATACATTTCTCCATGATCTTTGCTA
Source organism: Protopterus annectens (assembly GCF_019279795.1). Taxonomy (NCBI): domain Eukaryota; kingdom Metazoa; phylum Chordata; order Ceratodontiformes; family Protopteridae; genus Protopterus; species Protopterus annectens. The sequence continues at coordinate 31,012,169 of NC_056736.1, read as the reverse complement.
GAGGGGAGAGAAGGGCAATAGGACGGTAGTTGAAGAGCTCATTAGAGTTTCCGCCTTTATGGAGAGGTATAATATGAGAGACTTTCCATAGGCTAGGTATGTTACCTTTGGTAATAGTCCTATTGATCAGAATGGAAACAGGGAAAGCTATGGATTTGGCTGATAGCTGTAGAAAATCGGCAGGTAGTTGATCTGCAGAGGGACAGCATGGTTTTAGTTTTTGTATGAGGATTTGGATGTAAGTAGTTGGGACAGGTTGTAAATGAAAAGGAGGGGGTGAGGTAGAGTTATAGGTGGGTATTGTGAAGCTATTGGTGTTAGCTGACTAGCCAGTGTTTGGATAGTATTTGTAAAGAAGGTATTGAAAGTATTGGCTGTATTTATAGGGTTAGTATGGTCAGTGTCTTGAGGGTTTGGTGTGGTGGATTGACCTGGGTGGAGTAGTTGGTTAATGCTAGTCCAGAATTTTTGAGGGTTGTTTTGATTAGTTTTTTGGAATTGTAGGTAGTAATTTTTTTATCAGATAGTATAGCTTTTTTAGTGTTGTTTCTTAACTGTCTAAAGGTTTGTTGGTCAACAGGGTTTTTAGTCATTCTCCATTTGGCCCAGTGTTTATTTCTAAGGTACATTTTGTCTTTGGTTGCTTTTGAAAGCCATGGGGCAGAGTTGGTTTTGACTCTAATTAATCTGTTTGGAGCATGTTGGTTAAGAATAGCCAGAAATTTAGAGTTAAAGTACTTGATGGCTTCTTCTAAAGGGAGGTATTTTAAGGGAGACCAATTGCATGTCCTTAGTTCATTTTTGAATAGCTCAGGGTTAAAGTTCTTTTTGGATCTGATATTTTTGACAGATTTAGGATTGGGAGTATGGGTTTTGTGTCTGATAATATAGGTAAGTGAGTGGTCGCTTATATCATCAGGGAGGGTTCCTGAATCATAGTTGAGAGGGTGATGGTTTATGAGAATCCAGTCTAATATGCTAGCTTTCTGGTTAGTTTTATTGATCCTGTTAGGGATGTAATAGTTTGAGTAAAACCATGTAGGTTGATGTGGGTTGTAGGAAGGCTGTTGCAATAGCAGCTCCAGTCAATGTTTATATCTCCTAGGATTATGGTTTCTTGAGGCAAGTATTGGGAAAGGCAGCAAAGAATATTTTCCATGGAAATGTTATTACCGGGTGGAAGATACATACAGATGATATAGATGGATTTGGCATTGTTAATTTGAAGTTTGGATATGAGAATTTCATCATTTGAATCAAGAGGTATTTTACAGTTGTGGGTGATAAGCTGTAGTCCTGATTTAAATAGAATAGCTACCCCTCCACCTTTCTTGGCTACTCGGCCAAGTCTTAGTATGTTATATCCAGGTGGAAGGAATTCATTGTCTTTGGTAGAAGGTTTTAACCATGTTTCTGTTAAGCAGAGGATATCAAAGGAGTATACTTCTACTAGACCTTGTAGTTGAGGTATTTTGTTGTTTATGCTGCGTATATTAAGATGGGCTACATGGAGGGAGTTAGATGTTTTACTATGTGGATTGATTGGGTAGGGATTTTGACTGTGGAGAGTACTAGGAGTATTTGTTGGCCTGGGTTAGGGTGGATACCTCCATCTTTTATACGGAGTAGTACATCAATGTAGCTTTGGTTAGGGAATTTGTTGTATAGAAGTAGATTTTTCCTGAGATTGAGGGTGTAATATTTCAGATGTTGTATTCTATGATACTTTGCAAGCAGGTATTTAGGTGAAGTTGTTATGTTAGCATGGTTAAGGAGGAGTGGAATGGATGGAGCATTGGTTTCTTTGTTGGGATAGGGATAGTCTAGATGTAGTGGATATTCATAGGAAGAAAGTATGTAGGCAAAGATTAGTGGAAGAAGTAGTAGTAGCATGAACAGAGGTAGGATAAGTAGTGGGGTATGAGGTTTATACATTGTGCAGATTTATTATTGGATATATGTAAAGGGTGAGGTTGGAGAAATGTGAAGGATATGGTAAGGTGGAAGGGAGTGTTATTAAGGTAGATATAAGAGAAGATGAAATGTGGTGGAGTGTTATGAGAGTAGTAGGTGAAGGAAGAGGCGTGGCTAGTAATTACTAGAATAGATTGGAAGAGGAAGAGGTGTGGTTAAGTAACTATAAAGGTAGGACCCTTGGGGGTGGGTGGGAATTGGGGGTAGGGAGGGGAGCGGAGTGAGCCCGCAGGGTGAACGGAGCGGGTTGAAAAAGCTTCAGTTGCAATTGTAAAAAACAATCAGCAAGACTGACTCCAGAGGAGAAGTTAGACAAGATACATGTGGGAGAAGGTAGTGAGGAACTAACCTAGAAGAGGTGAGTGTGGACAGTAGAAGTAGAGGGTGAAGTGCGAGGACTAAAAGGTAGCTAAGGAGCAGCAGGAGAAAATAGTGTAAGTTCTGGGCATAAGTGACAAGAAAGAGGGAAAAGCTGGGGGTGAGGAGCCCCCTAGTGGACAGATCAGGTAATTGCAAGGCTGGTAAGCGAGGTAGTTAAAGAGCAAGACAAGAGAAGGTTGCTGGACAAAGGGAGTTTAAAGAGGGGATGGGAAAAGGGAGTAAAAGGTACAGCGGGGGGGGGGGGTAGAGGCTGCTGGCTGTCCTAGCTCAGGACTTTCTCTAACCTGTGGTATAGGTACAATAGTAGTAAGTCTCTCTGGCAGGAATTATTCCACAAACATACTTTGCTGCTGTCCTTTGGAGAGGTATTGTAGGGTGGATTATTCAGTGAGGTGGTCCTCCGATAAGTTGGAGTACTTTATTCTCCTAGAGACTAGTGCAGGTAGCACAAGATGGGCAGGTAACTTGAGGAGGCAAGAGAGAGAAGGTAGGGATAAGAAACAGTGGATTCCACATAGCAAGGTAAGCTTACTCATATATTACATTAGTTAATCAGCGACACATCCATAATAATAAATTACATTTCTTGAGAACACATAATTCTGTAGAGAATGGGCTAAGCATTCACAAAAACAGTATTGGTATTTAACAAATATGTCAATTAGAACAGTTGCTGACAACAATCTGTTACTCTATATTGCTATAGTACAGTGCCCATTTGAAAGTAGCACTAAATTAAATAAAGCAATTTGAAAGTAGTACTAAATCAAATAAAGCACTAAATTAAATAAAGCAATTTGAAAGTAGTACTAAATTAAATAAAGCAATTGGACATGATTAAATATTTAACTTCAGTAATAAGTAAGACATGTTACATGCATCTACAGATGCTATGCTCGAACTACAGTAGTAGTACATCATGTAAACATATTTTTCCAAATGCAGTGCTAACACTTCCTCAGCACTAGGTTCGTCTTTGGGGAAGAGTCGAGCATCATTTATGAAAATCTTTATGATGTGTCAACTGAGGTTAAAATACAAGCCTTTTTCAAAAATTAAAAACTTGAGCAAATTGCTCCCTCCAATTTTTTTATCTTAGAAGACATACCACTTAACCCATGGGGAGGACAACAGGAGACCAACATTGAATACCGAGAACCATATTGGCAGCAAATGTTTTGGTCAGAGATCCCGTTAGGTTTAAATCAACGAGTGTCCTTTGGGCCTGTGTTACAAATGTGGGCAGCTAAACTTTAACATACCATTCAACAGATAATTATTTATAGATGTAACAAATCCTTTCCAGTTTTCTAGTATTCTTCTTCTTCTTTTAGCTTTTCCCAGTTAGGGTTTGCCACAGTGGATCACCTGTCCACTCATGATTGGCAGTGGAGTTTTATGGTGTCGAGTTGCCAGCCCGGCACCCAACCTTCCACAGAAGGCACACACATGCACGCATTCACACCTTGGGCCAATTTTATAGTGTCCAATCCACCTACAGCATGTCTTTGGGATGTGGGAGGAAACCGGAGCACCTGGAGGAAACCCACGTGACCACAGGGAGGACATGATGACTCCGCACAGAAGGCACCCCAGCCAAGGATCGAACCAGAGAACCTCTTGCTGTGAGGTGGCAATGCTAACTGCTGAACCACAGCAGCCGCCCTATCCAGTTTGCTAGCATATTTGAAATAAAATTATTTATTTCTTTATTATTTATTTTTACATTTGTTTACCAGGTAGTATCTGACTGGGCTGGTATCACATTTTCAGTGGATACCCGGGGAGAAAAACTCCACATGAAACAAGACAGACAAAATACAGAAATTACATCAGAAAGACATACTACAATACAAATTTACATGCAATACAGAAAAGGCAGGTAAAATTCTTCCATTATATCTACAAAAGTATAAATGCAAATCACAGGGGTCTAGATTAATAAGTAAAAACTGAAGACAGAGACAGGCAATTAGCAGACTGAACTGATAAGTCGTGTATATACAGAAATACAGAGTGTAAATACATTGACATTTTGGAAGCTGAACAATCAGTGCATTAAGCAGTGAGGAAAAAACAGTTGCAATATTGAAAAAAAATAACAAAAGAGCTGTAAAGAAGAGAAAATGAAAAATAGTAGGGGAGAGGAGTTATCCAAGGAGGCTACAGGGGCAAAGCCAGTTGTTTTTAAGATATTCTTTCATTTTGTTTTAAATGAAGAGTAGCAGGGGGTGCATTGTATGCTTAGGGAAGAGCATTTGAGGACTTTGCTATTTTGTTTGAGTAGAGGGAGTTTCCATGGTAGTTATGTGACTGTGTTATTTTGAGCCTGTTGGAAGACCTAAGGAACCTGCAGTGTACCTGTAGTTGGACAAGGCAGCTGTGGGAGTTGTAAATGATTTTATGGGTGAGAGTAAGTTAGTTTAAGGTTAGTAAGTTTGGAAGTTCTAGCCAGTTGATTTGTAGTAGAACTGAACAATGATGGGCTTTATGGGGATGATTAGTGGCAAACGTTGTGATGTGGTTGTAGCAGGATTCAAGGTTATGCAGGTTGGCCTTGTGTAAGTTAATGAATATGTGAGAGCAGTAGAGAAGGGTAGAGAGAAGTTGTGATCTAGCTGTGGCTGGCCTGGCTTGGGGTGTTTGGTAGGGCTTGGCTCTATAGAGAGCACTGAGTTTAGAATAGACTTTTTTATAGTTAGGGAAATGTGAATATCAAATTGGAGATGATGGTCATCTACTGTGATTCCTATGAGTTTGGGCTGTTTAGTAGGTTTGATTTTGGTACCATTTTAGGAGAGAATGGAGAGGGGTAGGTAGTTGGACTTGGTAGTTTTGTTTGTGAAGATTATTAATTTAGTCTTGTTTGGGTTAAGAATGAGTTGTTGGGTGGATAGGAAAATTTCAATTTCTTGGAAAGCTTTTTGCATTTTTTCCTGTAGTTTTTTTGGGGTAGGGGCGGATCAGATAAGAGATGTGTCATCTGTGTATTGTATGATGTAGGCAAGTTGGGTTGCTGTGTTAAGGTTATTAGTAAATATGATAAAGATGAAAGGCCAAGTATTGAACCTTGGGGTATGCCAGTGAATACTGGCAGTAGAGGGGAGAGTTTGTTCTCCCATTTAGCAACTTGTTGGCGGTTTGATAGATAACTGAGAAACCATGACATGGATGTTGGACTGAAATTGTATGTTGCGAGCTTATTTAGTAGGAGTTGGTGGAAAATGGTATAAAAAGCATTTGACATGTCCAGGAAAATTGGAGAGACTAGTTGTCCATTGTTCATAAGGTGGTGTATAATATTAGATAGCAAGGCTGTGTTTGTGCTGTACTGGGTTCTAAAGCTGTGCTGCGTATCGGATAGTAGATTGAAGTAAGGTGGTTGAGGAGTTGTAGGTGTACACATTTCTCAAGGATTTTGGTTATAGGAGGAAGGATAGCTATGGGGTGGTAATTAGAGATGTCTTTGGAGGGGCCTCCTTTGTGGAGGGGATAATGAGAGCTACTTTCCATAGGAGGGGCACATTTTGTTTGGAGATGGAATGATTGATTAATATAGAGATAGGATAGGCAATTGATGGAGCAGCAATTTTTTATGAATTCATTTGGTAGTTGATCGGCCACTAGGCAGGAAGGTTTTAATTTACTTAAGAGCTTTTTAATGCAGGATGTTTGAATTGGTTTAAAGGAGAAGGAGTTAGTGGAGTATGTGCTAACAGAGGGGAGTGTGAAAGGCAATTGTTTGTGATTGTCAAGGAGTGAGGCGATGGAGTTGATAAAATGAGAGTTGGACTGTGAGGCTAAGGGTATGGAGGTATTGGATGTAGAAGGAGTGGGGCTGGAGGAGTTTCCATGGAAGAGAATGAGGTTAACTGTTTTCCAGAATTTTTGTGGGTTGTGGAGGAGCCTTTGTTGAAATGTTTGGAAGTAGTGTTTTTTGCCACTGTTAATTTTTTTCTTGGTGGATAGGTATAGAGCCCTGGCTCCGTCACTTTGTTTAATCAGTTGTTTAGCATTGTGAGAAAGCCATGGTAGTTGTCTGGCTTTGGGGCATAATTTTGGTGGGGGTAGGCTATCTAGAGTTTCAAGAAATTTGCTGTTAAAGAATTGAACTGCAAGATCCAGGTTTAGGTTTTTTAAAGGGGAGCAATTGCAGTGTTTTAGTAATAGGTTAAATAAGTCAGGTGAGAAACATTTCTTACTGTAGATGCATTTGAAGGGATTTTCAGATTGAGTCTGAATTCTTTTTCTATGTAGAAATGTAAGTGTATGGTCACTAAGATTGTTTAGAAGGCAGTCTGCTTGATCACTCAGGATTGGCTTGTTAGTTAATATCCAGACCAATATTGACTCTATTTTAGTGTTTATCAGTGTGAGTGGGACAGTTTATAACTTGTGAGAAATTGTACAGGTTAATAAAATTAGTAGGGGAGTCTAAGGAGCAGGAGAGACAGTCTAGGTTGAAATCACCTAGGATAATAGTTTCTTGATTAAATGTGTAGGCAGAGCATGATAGAAAACATTCAATGTTGGGGAGGTTGTTGCCAAGGACCAGGTATGTGGCAATGATAATTATGGATTTCTGTGGATTTAGTAGGAGGTGTGGAAGTGTACAGTTCTAGTGTTAGAGAGCTTTTAAACATAACTGCTACACCTCCTCCTCTTTTGTTTAGTCTTTCTTGTCTTATAATGTTATAGTTGTTGAAAGTAATTTCAGAGTCCTTGATGTGAGATTTTAACCAGGTCTCTGTAATGACAGCTATGTCAGGACAGTATGTGTCAAGGACAGCTTGAAAATTACTAATTTTATTTATAATTTTATTTACAAGGCTTCTAAGGTTGAAATTAGTTATTAGAAGGTCAGATTTGGAGCTAGTAGTTATGTAGGTGTACACCTTGGTTAGAAGAGTATAAATGTGAGTTTGAGAGGTGTGGGTGAGTTGAAGATGTATCATTGTTGTGGCCCAGGTTGTGAGGGATGTCAGCAACAGTTTGATATCTTTAATGGAGTGTAGTAGAAGGTTTTTAGTTTGGTAATGGCTTGACTGTATCTAAATGTGGTCAGCTGAGCATATGAGGTTTTTATATGTCTGAAAGTATAGAGAAGAGAGTAGGGAGTATTGTGTAGGTGTGGGCAGACGTAGCTCTAAGGATTGGGAGGAGGTCATTGATTGGCAAGAGTTTGGGCTTGGGGGGTTTGTAAATTAGTGCAGACATAATAGTGGTCAGACGTGTTGTAGGCCAAGAATAGAAGGCTTGATAGAATAGTGTGGTAAAGAGAGTAGTGGATTTGCAAATTTGTGGAAAGGTTCAGAAGTGGGAGAATTGGGAAGGGGGCTGAGTGATGTGGGAAGGGGTGGAGAAAAATGAAGAAATAGTAGTAGTGAGTCTAGACTTTGGAATGGGATAGGTTGGTATTGTTGGTGAGGAAGGTGAAGTGGGAGGGGTGAGAAGGGGTGGGGTTGTATGTTTGATTGGTAGTAGAGAGAAATGGGTGGTTTGTGGATAGGTATAAAAGTTTCTGAGCAGATTGCATTGGACTGGACTGGGTGTTGGGAGTTCAGTTATGTTACAAGAATGCATCCAGGTACACACAGTATATCAGTATCACAGGCAGATAACTTCCAACAACATAAATCCAAAAAAGCGGCTCTTGCACACCATTGGGGCAATGTGTGTCTATAGGTCAGGATATGGGTGAGAGATGTTTTTAAATACTTTTTAGAAATGTTATAGTAGTATTAGTTTACACTGTTTTTCAAATAGATAAAAATATACAATTTTAACTGACACTCAATATTTCTCATTTCATTATTAATGGATTTTAAATAAAATCAAAATTACTTATATATTTATATATGTTTAAGCCATGGTGGTACAGCGGTAGCATTGTTGCCTCACAGCAAGAGGTTCTCCTGTTCGATTCATGGCTGGAGTGCCTTCTGTGTGGAGTCTGCATGTCCTCCCAGTGGTCAGGTGGCCTCCGAAAGACATGCGCAAATGGGCGTGCCTTTGCTGAAGGTTTGGCGTCGGGCTGGCAACTTGGCACCATAAAAAAAATTTACTGCCAATCATTAGCGGACCGGAGTTCTGCTGTCGTGACCCCTAAGCAGGAAAAGCCGAAAAGACAAACAACAACATATGGCATTATTTATATTTTTGTTATTGTATTTTTGAACAGTGGTTTCTTAAATAACATATGTTTACACATTATTAACTGATTATTAGAGATATTGATCTGAAAGCTTGGAGATAAACATTTAGTGAGGATATTTTGATCTCTTTTATTCATTTTTTCATTTTTTGTTTATTGATTTGCAACATGTATTAGATTTAATTGGAAACTGATGAAATAATTGGTTGTCCTAGAGGTGAAAAACCTATTGTTTTTTATGGTTTGTCAGAAGTTTTTATTATTTCTGAATATGCGCTGCAAAGCATAAAAATGAAATTGCATAAAAACTAATAAAATGTTTGGATTTTTTATTTGCATTCTCCATTTGCATTTGTGCCCTAGTTTTAATCGCTTGAATTCCCATGCCTCCGTGGATATGGCTCTGGTATGACAGGATTTTCTTTTTTATTAGTTGATTTATACTGCAATTTTAATTTTATGGGGTTCTTGTTTTTATTCAGTGAAACTGCTTATGTCTTCCTGTCTAGCAAACATTCTTGATGGAGGTGAGCAGTTCTGTGACAACAGCAGCTTAATGGCAGAACTTATTAGACTGATTTGTTCGCACCTCAGTCATTGGCAGACAATCATGATTTGGCATCAAAAACACTGGATGTTTCATCTATTCCTTGCAAACAGGAAGCACGTTTTTTGCATGGTTTAGACCTGGCTTTTATTTTACTGAGTTTGACAAGGGTACACTTTTTTTTCTCCTGCTATGTTTGGACGACAATTGACAGAAAAGGAAATAAGTATGCACTGGCCTCCTTTGGAGAGATTTGATTTACAAAAACAGAAGCAAGTGGAGTTTGGTGCATGGTTGACTAAAATGATCTCTTTCCATGACTTTAACTTAACTGAACAAACAGACTCCTACATCAATATGCTCAGTAAGTTACGGGATTATTTTTTAAATATTGAAATCTTATGTTGGAAATAGTTTTTTAAGAGAATTTATTAAACAGAAATAAATCCTAATAATGTCATTGCAAGTAATGTATTTCATGTTGAATTATTGGCTATGTTTCACCAATGGGGATTTGTACTCATAAGGGCAATGATTAAAAACAATGAAAGAGTTATGGAATCTTTATATGATCAGATTAATGTTCTCCTTGTATGAGTACCAAGAATTGCCATTTAGCTGAAGTCATGAACATTCAGAATTGGCATTTAGCTGAAACACCTGATATCCTTAAGGGGTGGTTTGCATATATTCCATGAGGCCTCTGATGCAAGAGGTTTAAGATATCATATAGTTAGAAGTCTAGCTTTGCTAGATTTTTCTTTTTGTGTTTTTTAACCAGTTGGTTATCTGTGTGACCTTTTTACTCTTTGTTTTAGTCTGTATGAGTACCAAGGAAATTCTATGCTGTATTAGGGAAATTAGATGACAAATGTCTTATTTCTAAAGAAATGGAAGATGGATAAATTGGAAAAGGATAGAAATAACTATGAATTTAAGAATGTTTACTCATTGGATGGTGTCAAAAATAGAAATAAATATATGTGTTATGAGGTCAGTGAGATTAAAATCAAGTTTTACAGGAAGATCAGCATTTTAACTATGACAACCCCTTTGAATTTCTCCCTTTCAGATGGTCTGATAGTCTACAGAAGAAGCACTGTACTCAGAGGGGGAATTATGCAAGCAGGAGAAACCTGATCAGCTTCAAAGCCCAAGAAGGAGCAGAGGAAGAGGAAAAGGAAAACGACTGACCATATGTCTATTTATAGTAACAATTTTACATCTAGTAGTGATGTGATACGTGATTCAAACAACTCAATGTGTTTAATTACAGTGGCATTGAAGACATACATTTAGACATACATTTAGTCAGGATATTCTGATTCACTTTTTAATTTTTTTTTATTATATTTATTTTTTTGTTGATTTGTACCATGTGTTGGGTTTAATTGGAAACTGATGAAAAAATTGGTTGATGAATAGTTGTCAACCTATAGTTTTTTTAAGGTGTGGCAGTAGCAGAAGTTGTTTTTATTAGTTTTTGTTAATAGTTTTTGTTAATAGAACACCACTTGTACCGGTCAGGGTGCTAGCATGAGAGATACGTCCCGAGTACAGCAGCAGGAGTTCCAGTCCAGTGGGACCTGCTCAAGCCTGGAACAAAAGGTGAGTGTTCCTGAAGAAAAAAATAATCTAAAGTAAACATTAAAAACAGATTAATTTGGGACCAGTACTTCCTAAGTAGAGGCAGTTATCATGTCCGAACTACTGACATGCAACTAACTTTGCTGCATTTATTGAAACGCATTAGGCCAGGTTCTATAAAGTTCATGGAATCCAGTGCATTAGACCAATATGTTGTGGATATCCATGTAAAATGTAAATATGCCACAATGAACTCAGAATATCGCAGCCTACAACAGCACACTGTATATCACTTGGATGTACTCTGTAGGTAATGAAAACGTTGGTCAAATATACATTAACAAAGCTATGCAAAGGATCTCGAAATCTAAGTAGCCTGACATTTGTAAATACATATCTAAAACAGAATTCTCTCCAGTAAGCTTACAGACAACTACAGAATATCTCTGAAAGTCCATTATTATTAAAAGATGCCAGCTACCACTTATGGATGCTGATGGAATTTGCAGATTTTCTAATAAGAAAACTAATAAAGGTGAAAGGCAATCATGGCCAGATCACTACAGCTAACATTAGCTAACAATGGGTACAGGACATGTGAGGGAACAGAGGTAACACACACCCAAGTATACTGATAGAAAAGCAGATGTGCAGTATGGGTGAAGAAGAGGGACACACAAGAGGTATGTTGGAGTACGAAAATCTCAGGGAAAGTCAGACAGGCATGGGACTTTTTTTTTTTTGTGGGAATAGACCCTGTTTTTTAATATGTATGTATGTATGTATTTAATTATTTAAATCAAAAGCCTCATCCAAAGCCTTATTTAAAGACCTCATCAGGCAACATCTCAAGCAAAAGTTGGCAGTGCCATGATTGCTCCCCAGGCTAGTGAAAGTTGATAACATATACATACTAAATCTAGAGCACTTGAAAATAGTTTTCAATCTTACTCACAAACACTGGCTAATCTACAATGTATGTACTGTACCTGTGTACTATGTATGTATTCTACCTATGTTCCAAATTTCAGCTGTACACCACAAATCGATTAATTACCTTTATTTTTAAAATTAATATTTTTTTGTTTGTTCTCTCCACTGTAACTGTTTATGTGCAGCATACCACTGTAAAAAACATGTCTCTTGTAATTTGTTTGTATACTGATCATGTCTAAATAACTAAAAGTGTCTGTAATTTTTCTTTGTGGAGCTTTTCTCCCTGGGCCTCTGCTGAAAAAGGGCCTTTACGGCTCAGTCAGATACCCCCAGTTAACAAATGTAAAATAAATAAAAATGTATTTATTTAGTTTGAGAATAGAAGGAAAGGTAAGGATAGGGAAAGAGGAGGTGAAGGCCATCACAGCAGATTTGCCCAAAGTACAAATATCACAACACGTGACAGACAAAGGTTGGAAAAAAAGTAAGGACAGGTAAGTTACACATACAGAAGACTGCACAACATGGGCAATGAAAAGTTTTCAAACAAGGTGAGGATGCATATTAGCATGGTGAAATAAAGAAAACATATCTACCCATGCACTATCATGTTATGACATTTTGCAAACTGTCGCAGCCATACCTGGATGTGTATGACCAATGGTAGATGTGTGTTGTAGAATAATAAATAGGGATCACAGTACACTTTGGATAAATAAACAAATATCCACATTGTCTGTCAGCAGTGCAAGTGAAAGCCAAGCAACATCACAGATGAGCAAATGTAGATGTTGGAATGCTAGATAATTCTAGCAGAGAACAGAACAGAACCTTAAACCAGGCATGTGAAAGGCAATCAACCAAGTACAATGACAAACAGCAGAACTGCAGCAAAGCAGCAAACTGGATTCTACATATATGATGAGTTGTACACAACATAAACAGATGTGTAATGGAATCTATATAAGTGACAAACATATGCCATGTCAAAGGCAACACACTGTTAGTGGCTTAACTGGAACATATATGAAGGAAATGTCAATATAAATACATACACCAATGACATGCAAGAATAATATATGTTTACAAATCTAAAGGTACAGCTGTATAAAAAATATCAGGTTGTGCACATACATTTCAACAATGTACGATGGTTAACACACAAGTATAATGAGAACAAGGATGTATTGAAAGCATTTGCCAACTAATTGTGTGCATATGTCCTGCATCTGTATAATGTCCATAGATTTGGCACAAGGTGGCCTTCCAAACAAACTAATGGATGATAATAGGCAAAAATTGCAACAAAGTCAAACATATCTGCAAAACATTATCTATGTTCATGTCGGAGCTTTCCTCCCCAAGCCTCCATTGAAAATGGGGTATTTTAGTCCCAGTGGACTTTCCCAGTAAACAAATGCAATAAAATACATAAATAAATAAAATACAAATATTACATAACTATAAAGCTAGAAGGGAGATAGATAGCACGGGCCCACATTAAAGTAGAAAATGATAAAGCAGGATAACAAGGTAAAGTTACACACTGGAAATTCATATGTACACCACATAGGGTGCTGTTGAAGCTAACCCAAAATATATGTAAGCAAATGGCAAATGTATGTCAAATCCACCTTTACTAGCCATTCTCTAGATAATGCACCCATCTTAGTCAAACACCACACTAAAATTCTAGGGGTCATAATTGACGACCAACTGAAATTCAATTTGTATGTCAACAACTGTATTAAAAAAAAACATCAAAAACTCCACATGCTATACAGAAACAAAAAATACCTATCCAACAAGGCCAAGGTTTTCCTCTCGCACACCTACCTCCTACCAAGCCTATTGTACAGCTCTCAGATCCTCTCTAACCTCCAAACAACCCTCCTAACTAAGCTAGAAAATACCTATAACAAACTGGCCAGATTTACTGCTAATCAAACCTACAGATCCCACCACTGTCTCTCTTTAAAATCCTTAAACTGGCTGGAACTACCCCACCTGCATTCTCCTCTCTCAGCTCCAGATTATCCACTCTCTCCTTTACCAACCTTCTTTCTGTCCTAGCTTGACTCCTCTTATTTCCTCATACATCCCTTCAAGGTCCCTCCGGAGTTCAGACCAAAACCTACTACACATCTATAAACCCAAGAGCAAAATTGGTCAAAATCTCTATAGCTATCACCCTACCATCTCATGGAACAAGCTTTCACAGGAGAGTCAATCTCTTAAACAACCAAAACTATTCAAATCAGCTGCAAAGACTTCCTAAAAAGCCACTGGATATTTTATTGTACTCACCCCCCCCCCTTAAACTGTCATCCTTTCTTATCTTTATTTCTCTGTCAGCCTTCAACTGTTTTTTCTTTACTTTTACAGCCATCTATCTTCCTCCCTTAACTTAATTATTCTCTCTTGCTCCCTCTTAATACACCCTTACTAATATACCGCCTGCATATCTTCTCTTATTACAACTACCTGGCTGCATCTACAACCATAGCCTCATGTTTTTCTCAATGTTAATATATTTCTAAATGTAATATAAACTCAATCACCCTAAGTGTTTTCTACGATTGCATTTTTTTCTCTAATTAGAACTTTAGATTTCCTTTTGGGTATTTTTAGCTCAAGCATTGTTAAGTCGTTTGTTTACATACTTTTGTGCAAAATTTTAAATGTAAATATTGTGGAGCTTTTTTCCCCGGGCCTCCACTGAAAAGGGCTATCAGCTCAGCAGGACAAACCCGGTCAACAAATGTAAAATAAATAAATAAAATAAAAAGTGTCACATGGGCAGACTGTGTTGATGGCATCCAAAAAAATGGGCATATATAAATGACACATATGCATCTTGAGCAATCATGTAAAATCAACAGACACAGATAAGCAGGATAAGATTTTCCATCACATGCATATATACTGTCATGCCAATATGGAATAACAACGACAGTTATATGTCATGGACCCTGTTCGTTACTGAGCAGAGGGCAGTTCTGTGAGCATCATTAGAGCACATCAACATTAAGTCAGTGAATGTTGACATGTCAAAGGTACAATGGTGTTTCAGCATGCACTAGGCTATATGCAGAGAGTATTTAATGCGTGCACCATGTGCTGAAAGGTATGAATTTATGTGAACAATGAATGGATGTTGAAATGTAACATAAACCAAACATGGTAGACTATACTGTAACTGAATAAATTGTTGTTACCACGTTGTATACATGAATGTTAAATTGGAAGGCTAAATATTCAGTAAAGGAGAGCTGTCCATATGTGTGTCATACCATTATATGACCTAATATAGCATCAGTATTGCCAACACATGCCACACAACTTGACACCATGCCAGTGGGACAGCATGATAACTGTCATTCAAAGCACATGAGCAAAGATATGTCCTTCTGTTGCACATAAATGATATGGCAATACACAGATACTGTTAGACTATGGCCAACATGTCTTGGCTGTGACTTTCTGTTCCTAACACATATGTTTGCAGTGTAATTGTTGCAGCAGTAGCTGCATGTTAACTGCCACAATGCACGGACAGCTGAATGTGGAAGGAAAATGTAATGTGTTGTGTGTCATGCACATGTTGAAACATAATTAAATGTCAAACGTTGATATCTACATTTTATAATTTCACCTGTAACACGTAAGCATGGCAGCTGAATGGCATAAATGCATGCATAACATTGCATATACAGTCCAATCACATGGCAAACAGTATGGTGGCAGTATTACACAACTTTAGCAGACAGGCAATGCTTATGGACTTGAGGGACTGCCCTGATGGGGATGATCATCGTAAACGATCTCTAGAGCTATGTCCATTGAATGAGTCATGCATAGCAAGTGAAATATCCTGAAAAAGATTCCCCATTATGTACCTCATCTGTGTACAAAATACATCGGTTGCCTCCACCTGGATCTATACCCGATAATCATCTGACTGTTGTTCCTGGCATCGTCTCCTCTGGGATGCAGCAGGGATAATAGCACATACACAGGTCCAGCTTCCTTGTCATCATCCTCATCATGATGATTGTCATTATCTGAAGACTCCAGCAATGGCCTGTCATGTACTTGTGGTCTATGTCTGATTGGTGATGGTCCTTGGGTCCCATACTCTGTCAAGATGAATTACAATACATTAACGAAATTACATATGCATGCCTGATTCTATCTGTCTACATAACATACTGACTGTGACACAATGAACAGGCAAAAAACAGTCCTCAATAAATGTTAAAATATGTTATTAACATAGTTCACTGTACTACCATATGCAATGCATATCAGTGATGAAAATCATAGCAAAGAAAAGCAAATGTCTATCAATCCGCACATTCTGATGAGGATCATAGCTGACATAGACTAACACTGATGTGCACATCTGCAATCTAAGATACATTAACATCCTCTCCATGTGTGAGTTCTGTATATCAGAATATGAGAATGAAGGTGTATTAGGTGTATTATTGAAGGTCTCATTTAAAACACAGTTCAAGATGAAATGGCACAAACATTCACAAGAAGCATAATTATAATCAACAGAATTACTGCTAGTGAATGGATCCTCACGCACACAACGTCTTCTCTATGACACATTATCTATACTTATGGAAATGTCCAATAACAGAACATGTCAGGGACACTGCATCCATCTCACAATGTAAGAGCTTAATATAGATTCTGCAATGGCATGCACAACACAGCTTACTAATGGAAATCATGACATGACCTGAATAGTTCCTTCTTGGCCAACATTAAGAGTGGTAAGCATATGCAAAGCAAGTACACATAACATATCCTAACATTTGAAGGGAAACATGCCCTGACACTGTCTCATGCAACATTCCCATAACTGTAATTTGACAAAAGAAAATTTTGAAAATGACAACATAACATTAGCATTGGGATGTCTGCCTCAGTAAACTGTCCAACTGATTGTCTGACAGGATATCACTATTTCCATTATTTTTCCCTTACATGTGTGCCCTGAGCAGTTATTTCTGTGAGTAAATGTAAAATGTAGTCCATATGTCTGTGCTTGTAATAAGTCATATGAGCAGTCACCAATTATCACTGTCACTGTTATAATGAATACAAAGTGAGATGACAATAATGTGGAAGCCATATGACAAATGGTTGATCCAGGCACCATGGTCATTGCATGACCCCAGATCAATTTAAGGAATACAGTAATATAAATAGTAATCATGGTCAATAGTGAACACAGTCACAGCCTGTGACACATGAGAATGTAATATATGTTGGACAGACATTATTGTCTGTTTACAACTGTATGCATGACCTACCAACCTTTACTAGCAATCACTACCCTGCAAACTGCAAACATCATGAAGCTGCTTGCTGATTATGAAATGGTGCAAAAAATGCCTATGTGCACAAGTATCACTAAGCACAGGATACAAGCATGTTTTAAACAAACCATCAAAGGTATTGTAGGCAGATGTGATACAATGTTGAACTTAAAGGTATGCCACACAGTCTGCCAATGACAGTGTGAACACTGATACAGGAGAAACCAATTCAGTATGTGAATAGGCAGGCTATGCACAACAGATTGGTTACTGAGAATCACATCAACACATACAAGTATGCCAAAACTTGCATACTAAAGAGTAGGCCAGGCATTATTGAGTTGTATGTCTGGTAGTTGGCTTATAGAATTAAGGAGCTGTTGATGAGCTGTTTATTGTGGTCCACTGTTGCATTGTTTGATTCCCATACTTTCCATTGGCTAACTGCGGCAATAGTAGCAAATCATTTAACCAGACACTGCTCCTGGGCTGAGTCTGAAAAGGTGCATGGAGATCAGTGCTCTACCCTGGAAAACAAACATAAACAAACAAATGCGAAACATCCACCTCAAAATATGTGTGACACATGCACATAACTGACTACCATTTAGGTGATGGCCTACATTTCAAAAACTTATCTTTAGAAAAATTTAAATGAGAGCTGTAAGCACAGATACAAGCCTGTTACAAAGATCAGATACATTTTTTAACAAAACAGATAAAGTCAGCAGCATACCTCCCTCCCTCCACTGCACCTCCAGAGTGCATCCACTTGTTACACAGGCCATGGTTATGGGTCTTGTCCTGGGCACGTGCAAAAAGAAAAGAGCAACTATGAATGATGTATTCATCAAATAACAGTGCTATGCATTGCTCAGATCAGGTTCTAAAAAACATTGTTGTTGAAGCACAGCACAGAATCATAATATACATTTTGCAGTGTTACACATGCAGTCCTTTATAATTTTGGAGCAGAACAAAACACAGAGTAGAGGACCTGAGTTTCAAACCTGCAAATCTTAGCTACATTCACACTCTAGCCCTGACACCCACCTACCTAGTTAATGCATCTTGCCTGAAATCATATGGTGGAATGCAGTGAAAAGACGTGGGGTTATGAATATGTAGGGATGGGTTCTAATATGGTTCACAACTTAGAATTTACAAAATGACCAATGTGCTAGGCATTTAGGTAACTCAGTTGCAAGAATAAATTCATGTCAGCACAGTGGTCACAACCAAATAACAAATAAAAACCTTCATCCTTCAGAGAGTGGGACAGTGTCATGTATCAAATATCTTATGTTAACAGGCAATTGCAAGGTGCTGTACATCAGGGACACAATCTGCTTTTGGCAGAAATATAGCGGTCTGTTCTAAGCTTTGCACAAAACACTATTTACATAGATATCATTCACAGAACATTAAGGATTACATAGATATTTGCAGATATTCTGTGAAGAAATGAATTATGTGTAAGCATACACAAAATAACCAATGATATCAATAAGCAGGTATGCAAAGCAGAATTTTTGACAATGTATGAAAGACACAGTGATAAGAAGATAATGACATGCTTTCCCTATGTGGAGTTGAACCCACAGCATGCCAACCTGTTTCTTGACAGGCTGAGCTAATAGCCAGAACATGCTTCTTCTGAACAAATGGTTACTTTATGTGTGTATGTGTGTGTGTGTGTGTGTGTGTGTGTGTGTGTGTGTGTGTGTGTGTGTGTGTGTGTGTGTGTGTGTGTGTGTGTATCTGTATTCATGCAGATAGTGGATGAATACATTAACAACAGACACATCACCACTATAGGCCATTATGAGGTAACAAATAAGAGCTGTCAACACATATTACACATAAAAAAATATGTGTAGGCAACTGGGCAGCCATTCCTTTTGACTAAAAGAAATGAGACGATGATAAGAATGTTCAGTTTATTAAGGGAAATGGAGTAAAGAAGTTATGTATAAGTTAATATTTACACATAGACAAGTAGACTTGGAGATACTGTCATAGTATTACAAATAACTATGAAATGCATAGTCATCAGTAGCCAAATTGCTATAGGCATCATTGATACATGGCTATAGTGGATATGTGAAATCTTGACATTATATTTTGGAAAACAGATGTATAGCTACAATATTTAATATTACATACATTATTACATAAATAAACCACATGTGAATAGAACTCACAGTTATATGGAAAGTAGTCCCTTCATCCTCTTGATTATCTAGATGAGTTAATTGTCAGAACAGGAAAGTAATGGTTTTGAAAGGCATGCATGTGATATATTTGGGATGCAACTAAAGCTCTGATTCCATAGAAATGCACAGGTGTGTGTAGTATTGTGAAACTTACTGTAGACATCCACTGGCTGTTGATGCACTTCCATAACCATCTGACTAAGATCCTCTGTGCCCCTCTGATGCAGGCCATTGTAGCACTGGTGAACCTGCACTCCAGTCATGTAGAACCCTGTACATAGTTGATGTTCCCTCACAATCTGGTTCCGAATGTCGATAATCACAAAGTGATCTGGATCTCACACGATGCTCCATTCCAGTGTAGATGGTCAACATCTGGATTGTCTCCTCCACAGTTCAGTTGGGCACCCAGACATGTTGAAGCCTCCTGGAAGTAGCCATCTTGAAAATTCTGATAATCCAATGAAGTAAAACACAGATCTGAAAATTGCTCACTGAAGTCCTCCTCAATTTCCAGGTAGCAATGGTCTGATCTGTAAATGTATCAAAATCAATATTAAAAAGTGATACTTATATCATGTTATCAGATCATTGGAAGATAATGGGCATGTGCTACACATGTCCCTGTCTAATGATACCTATTGGTTACTTTCATAGACCACCTTCCAGTTACATCGAGCTATTGGTTAATGAACTAAATTTCGATAACTTACACTGAACATGTGCAAACGGAATTCCAAAAACATGAATTTTAATGAACCTCATTAATTATGTATGGAACAAATGGTACTTAAAAGATGTATGCGCATAACTGCTCTTACTTTTTTTTTCCTCAAATATTTTTTTTTATTTTCAATTAAAATAACACTTGCATAATTTTTTTAAATACCATTTTAAACAACTATATACAATATTTACAATAGCCTGACTTTCAATTATATACACTGTATGTAATTAAATATAGAATTAACAGATCAGTAATCAGAGATACAATACTGATTATTGCAAAGTGTCCAACAAAGATATAACTTTTTTCCAATGATTATTTACCAATAGGCTGGGATAGATTCATAGTTTTTTGATTTTTATTTCCATCGATGCAGTTGTCTTCAGTAAAGTGTAGAATTCTTCGAAGGTCGGGGGTGTATTTGAATGCCATCTTCTGGTTATGCATTTCCTAGATATAGCAAGTATTGTCCATAACAAATATATATTTGTCTTATTCAGGTAGGGACCTTCATTTACATTTAGTATAATCAATACTTTAGTTAAGGTAAAGGATTCATTAAATAAATCTTGTAAAAAATGGTTGATTCCATTCCAGTATGATTAATTTTATTACATTCATAAAAAATATGAATACAGTCTGCTTTATTTAACTTTTCACATATCCAGCAAAAACTATTTGTAGTAGTACTGATCTTTTTCATTATATCTGGTGTTAAAAATTCTCTATGTAAGTGTTTCCAGTTAAATATTTTCCAGTACTGTGTGTTAGAGGTGTAATTAACTGTTAACTGCAATGACTGACCTTTTTGTTAAGAACTGCCAGTAAGATGGTTTGGGAATTGTTTTATATGTAATTAACGCTTTATATAGATTTGAAATGGAATTTTTCTTTTCACAACTATTATATATAAATTCATATAGAAAACCTATTATATTTGGAATATGTTTAATTGAGGAATTATTAATTAATCTGCATAAATCTTGAGTGTACATTAGAATTCTTTGTAAGATTAACCAGTCCTGTGTTGGAATATTGTAAGCAGTTTTTATCATATGTATATCTAAAACATTTAAATCCAAAAGGAAAAAAGCAAAAACCACAAAAAATAACAGCTCTGCAACACAGGACCCAGAAGGAAGGTTGACAATGTGCAATTCGCCTCTTTAAAACACGTAGACTGCTCAGTCTTATTTAAGACTTTTATTGTAGAAAATACAAAAAAACAAAGAATCTTTCCACCAAGCGCTTTCACTCGGATAAATCCGAGCTTTATCAAGGAAATGGTGAGCCTGTGATTTAAACCTTTAAGTACCTTTCTCCGTTAAATCACATGACTCCTTAAATAATTATCTCCTTTGTTGCTTATTAAATGAGAAAAGGTAGACACAAAGTAATCTAAAAATATAATCTCTTATGTTAAGTTACAACTTCTTCAAAATACATACGTACCATGTTTAAAATTTTGCACACCATCCTCATATGGAATGACTTTTTCCAAAAATACTTGACCAGTAAAGTTCTAATGTCTTAATAGATTTAAAAATTAAGTTACAAGACAAATAAAACAAATAAATAAAATGCTGTGTGTGCATGAAATTCCTTATAAAAATCTTAAAAATCACTGTTTAATCTGTAATATTGCTTTCTAATAAAATAAATAATATTGGTGTCCCAATAAAATAAATACACCATTCTGAAGTGTGACTTAATTACTCGTAACTTCCTATATAATAAATCTGTTACTTGAATAGCTAAAAAACTGTCAATTAAAAAATGTCAAAAAATCAAAGTTACCTAAGAAAAATGTGATGAATAATCTAATTTCTTTACCTCCTAAAGACGGGCATGTCTCAATTTCAAAACACTACTGATATTGAGGCTATTATTCAAGCCGGGAAACCTGGTGGAATCCAGTTTAAGTTGCCAAAATAACTCCTGGTATTCCAACCTGATTTCCCAACTACCCCCACGAGCGTCCAAAGTTGTTTGTTCTAAAACTACAAATTTTATAAGCATATCTTTACAAATCAAAGAGTGTTTGTAAAAAGCATTACTCTCCTTACAATTAGTGATGCCATTAAAATGTTCGTACACTCTTCTAAAAATTCTTTTGGTTTTGCCCACATAAAAACTTTGGCAAGTCATGCAATACCCTAGGTATACTACTCCTTTCACCCTGCAATTAAAATATCTCATAGAGGTTTATCTAAACTTACTTGGAGGAAGATATAATGAACTTTGGTTTAACATGGCATGGCATTGCTTACAGTTCCCACATGCATATGTGCCAAGTTTCCTCTTTGTAATATCCTGTTTAGCCTCCTGCTTAACTTCTAGGAGTTCATTTAAGTTCATGTCCCTTTTCCTAACAAAATGTGGAATTAAGTAGATGTGAACATTAATATCATCCTGCAGCCTAAGAATAGGCCAGTATTTACAAATGATTTGTTCAACTTTGTCCGAGTTAGTGGAAAAAGTATGTACAAAACTATTTTTTACCTGAGGGATGTCTACTTGTTGGTTGTGTTGTAACTCAGTTAATCCTGTGCCTAATAAGGGGGCATATCTAGTTTCTCTATTCTGAGTGCCCTCCAGCGCTAAACTCTCAATTAGGTATTCAGGATACTCCTTTTCCATGAAAACCTTCTTCAAAATCCTAACTTCTAAAACATTTAATTTATTTACACATTGAAACCAGCATAAGAATCCATTTTGTTCCCAGGAGGTTATTGTTTCCCTATATATTTTGTGAGGAAAGTTTTAGATCTATGTTTGCATTGATAAGTTTCCTAAAGGAATTGATGTAATGATTAATCAGTGTTGTTTTAGAAGGTTTTCTTATATTATATTGTATAATTATGCATATTATGTACCAGGGTTTGTTTGATTTGTCTACTATTACATTTTTTTTTAACAGGTTAAATTCATTTGTTAATATAGCCATTGTTAATTCTTTCCAGTTGCCAAAATAATTTGGGTTTATCCAGTCTATTGTAGTTTTAAGCACATATGCTTTTATAGATGTTTCTATTTCTGGGAAGTTCAATCATCCTTGTTTCCAGGGTCATGTGGAAACTAATGTGATGAGTTGGAGCTACTTTATTCTTTTTGGGATACCATAAACATTTTTATTAAACATGAGTTTATTTCTTTAAGAATGCATCTTTCAGGAATTAACTGTATTGCTAATGCTACATATAGTATTTTTGGCAATAAGACCATTTTAATAATTGCAGTCTGTCTTCAAAAGTTAATATAATTTTGTTCCACTTTTCTATATATGTATATATATATATATATATATATATATATATATACATACATATATATATATATATTGTTTCAATAAGGTTTTAATAATTTATTAATATTGTTTTGTTTATATTTTTGTATAACACTATTCCTAAATAATTTAGCATAAGGTCTTGTTTTCCTATAATGGATTTACCTGGAACTTGTATTTCTTTTTTCTTATTTTAAAATAGAAATTTTGATTTTGATCTATTAAAATGTAGACCTGAAATCTTATAAAATTTCTCCCTTACTTCTTTTAGCTCTTCTAATGACTCTCTGGAGTTTGATAGGGTTAATAAAATATCATCAGCAAAAAGCATTATTTCAGATATGTACTGGTCATAGACATTTATTCCTTTTATTCTTGGATTATTGTGTATTATTTCTGCAAGTATTTCTATAGCCAAAGCAAATAAAATAGGAGAAAGGGGGCATCCTTGTTTAGTACCTTCCGTTATATGAATAGATTCTGAGGTGAAAGGACCTAATGTAATGTAGGCTAAGTTATTAATATATATGTTTTTTAGTAATAAGATGAAGGGAAGAGGAAATTCAAATAATGCTAAAGTTTTAAATAGATATTCCCAGTTGAGGGAGTCAAAGGCTTTTTTCTATGTCTAATCTGATTACAAGTGTTTCTCTATCTTCTTTATTCACATAATCTATAAGAGTAAGTATCCTTTTAATATTATCATGTGTGTGCCTGTTACATAAAAATCCAGTTTGATCATTATTAATTGTCTTTGAAAGTGGGATTTTCATTCTGTTAGCTAGGATTGACATGAATATTTTGTAATCATTATTCAGTAATGATATAGGTCTGTATGAAGTGCAAAGCTCTGACGGATTATTATCTTTTAGAATTGGTGTTATGAGATAATATTTCCATGAGGGTGGTATTTTTGCTTCTGACTGGACTTCTAGCAAAGTTTTATGAAAAAGGGAGATTACTGTTGAAGGGAAGAGTTTGTACATTTCCGTAATTATACCATATATCCCTGGAGCTTTGTTAGATTTACTTTCTTTTATCTTGTGAACATTTTTTTTGTAGAATATAGGTTTTTGTAGGTCTAGTTTTAAGCTTTTCGAAATTTTTTTATATTGATTAGGTTTGTATCTATGTTTATTTGGTTGATATCTAAATCTTCTTTTTTGAAGTGTTCCGTATAATGGAACCAAAATGCTTCATGGATGTCTCCTATATCTGATACTTTTTTCCCTTTCTTTTCATGATATATACTACTAATGTTATTTGCTTTAGACTGTATTTTAATTCTTGTAGATAAGTTATGTAGATATCTGGGGGACATGGCTAATGAGTTTATTTTTAATTTTTCCAAGGCTAAACAAGTTTTGTGTGTTAGAATTTCATTGTATTTTTTTATCTAATTCCTCTGTTTCTTTTTTGACTTGTAGACAAATCTGATTTTTTTTTTTTTTTTTAGATTTTGCTGTCAAGAGTCTGGTTTGCAAGTCTAATGATTCAGATTCTCACTTTCTAACTTTGTTTTTGTACCAGATAAGGATGTTACCAAAAAATAAATATGCTTTTAATGAGTCCCAAACCATGACTCTACTGATTTCTGTTGTATTATTAATTTCAAGAAATAATTGTAGTTCTGACAACATCCAGGGTCTGAATTCTTTAATTTTTGTGGTATATGATGGAATTCTAGTTGAGAGGATTAAATGTTTAAACTCTATTTGGAGCTTCATTATCAGAGAGTCACGATCTGAGAAGAGGCATGGAACTATTGAGAAGTTAAGGATTTTTGTTTGTAAATCTTGAGCAAGAATAATTTGTCTATTCTGGTTTGTGTTCCAAATCTATGGTCTTTATGGGAAAATAATAAAGATTTATCATCTTTTACTTTAAAAGTGTCTACTAAATTAAATGAATCAATCCAGCTTCTTTCAAGTCATTCATTTTACAGTTCAGATTATATTCTGTCAAAATTTCAATAGCATTTCAAGGGCACATTTCATATTTAAACTGCTATTCTAAATGAATAGCTATCAGTTACCAAGTGAGTTTGTACTAAGTGTGAGGTATCTGCAAAGATAACATGTTGCAAAAAGTAATATGTATCTGTTCATGTGCACTAGAGACTGACAATTTCAAGAAGCATATAAAATGTAACTTTTACAGTGCAGACAGCTTTTGAAATCAGCATGTTAAACTGAGTAATACTTTTTAATCAAGCAGCTACATTTAAGTGCACATGTAGTTTGGGAACATTTCAGTTTTGTTTCCAGGAATGTGTAATCCTATGAGGATAAATCATAAAATATTTACAAATAGTCCTATTATGTATTTATTTTACCTTGCTTAGGTTGTTTTTCATTTTAATAACTAAACAACATTACTTTTTCTTATTATTTGTAATCTGTGAGGCTAAATGCACTTTGCAGGTTCACAGTGTCCTTAGAAACTGCAGCAGTTGTTTACTGTTGCTATGGCAATGTAAATAGAATGTGAAGAAAGCTTCACTTCTCTTAACCAACGGTACATGTTTCCCTCCTTATATATATTTGTTAATACTAAAAGGAAATTAATTCAAAGGACATATGTACATGAATGGAACATTTCAGAGTTAATCATGAATATGTCCCCAATCCCAATAAGCATAACAGTGACTATCATTAATCTAATAAATATTGTAATAACAATTAATTAAGCTCACTGTTCCAATTAGTCTACCTTAAAACTATATTATTTTAGACTATTATTTATCTATGTATAGACAGTGAGTTATTAAATATATACAGACTAAATTAGTATATTAATCAGAGAGAATTTAGAAAGGGAGACAAGATGCAGTTAAAATAAATAGTGAAAAAGAGAGAAGAGAGAGAAAGAAATGAGAAAATTAAGAGAACATACACATATACTATGTATGTTGATTTGCAGTATACATATTTTATGTGCTGTATAACCCTCCTTCTGTGAAAGAAAAGTACCCTGTTTTACATACCTGAGGTAATGTGAAAACTCTCCTGTGTCATCTATTTTCAAAAAATATAGATAAGGATTCCAATAGTTAGTTACCTTTATTTTAGAATTCCAAGCAGTAAAATTGGTCCTTTAAAGAAATGTTTAAACAGTTCATATCATAGTAGATGCTTTGTGAGATTTGGCTGTAACAGTGTCAGTCTTTTGCTTCTTATTTTTGACATCTGTCCAGACATTTGTTTCTTTTGTTTTCTTGAGAGAAGGTGACATCCAATCCATATCTTCTGGTAAAGTAATCACATTATTAGTTTTAATAAATGAATAGGCTTCCTCTAAGTCAATAAAAGTCCTCGTCTCATTGGCATACAGTATTCTTATCTTAACTGGATAGGCAAGTTCTGCCTTGATTTTATTTTGTTTAAGAAACTTTATCATTGGCCACACATTTTTCCTTTGTTCCATTATTCTAGATGAATAGTCGTTATCAAATCTTGTCAGGCTCTGTTTATATTTTAGAGGTGCCTTCCTCCAAGCAGATCTTAAAATCAGTTCCTTGTCCAAGTATGAAAGAAATTTGATAGTTATTGACCTAGGAGGAAAGTTTGAGTTAGTGGTAGGTTTCCCCAAGAGCTCTGTGTGCCCTTGTTTAAGAAGCAGTTCTTTCTGAGATTCCTCTTCCTTAAGTCTGCTTTCTAAGTCATTTAGAGAAACCTCTATTCCTGTTATCTTTGTCTGGTGATGCAGCATTTCCTTGAGGGTGTCAGCCTGATTTTGACTGCTTGTTTTAAGATTTTCTAGGTTCTCTTTGAAATCATCCATCTTCAAAGACAACTCCTGCAGGGTAGATGCCATCTGTTGTAGTTCCTTCTTTAAGGCAGCATCCTGGTGAGAATTCCTTGAGTTGCTCATTTTAACAAGAGAATATATCCCAAAGTGTTTTGACAGGAAATTATTTGTAAAATTTCACCAAAGTTTGTATGTAAATTAGTCCTTTATCTATAAGATTTTATACTTTGAAGAAAAAAAAAATTTCCTGTCTTATTTAACTAGTTATATGGCTCTTTAAAATACTACTGCTTTCAGTTAGCCATTCAGGCTCCACTCCTCACCTGCTCTTACTTTTTGTTATACCTGTGTCATAGGTAGCTGAAAAGGTCATTGTGCACCTGCTAGCATTGCTTTTTTGGGGAATAATATCTTACTATATACCTGGCTTAACATAACTCATTATCAAATGTATCTCTTTAGATTGATGCATTTATGAAAAATGTGTGCATCATGAAAAATGTTTGTAACTTAATGGAGTAGTGTGTGATTTACCTTTAGGCATACAGGTGTTGACATCTGCATCAAGGATAGGCAGTAAGTTCCCATATGTTATTGTGCAGACAGATGCAAATAGCAAAACAGAACAGCACATAAAGATGGATTTATGTAATGTTATGTATGTTGTGTATATAAGGAAAACTATGAATTCCAATATTATCCATGTGTTGCTATGTAGTATGTATTCATTTTGCTGTTATGGATATTTACTCATTCATGATTCTTAAAACAAGCATTTAAACTATGGGGTCAATGCAAAATGGATGAGTACTATCTGTAGTCTGCTTATGGATTCCATTGCTTTCTCTAAGTTGTTCAATTGATAATTTACAGATATTCTCTGCTAATGTGAATAGTATTCACTGCTCAGTAATGAGTGTGTTGATATAAGCTCATCATGTATAACGTCATATAACAGATTGTTTTACTCCATTTGTCTGTTTAGACTACAATTGCATTACAACTACAGCCATCACAACTTTCTATTGTACACATATGTTTGTGTAATATGTTAATATGAAATGCATGTAGACTGTGGCTCCTGTGGCACAATGCTGTTGTGCTTGGATCTCCATTACAAAGATGCCTACTGTAAGGTGTTCATATTCCACAGACAGCTACTACAGATATCACAAATTATGTATGCAGGCATTGTTCAACGGCTTTATATTTCACAGTGATTATTTCATAGTATTTTGCATTGCACAGTAATGTGTAGTGTTTACAGTGGCATAAGCTGTTTGCATAATCATTTCCATAAGTGAGCCACCACATGAATCTGAACATGTGCGTATCACTATCCTTCAGATGGCAAACAGACCTAGGGTTGACAATTTCTCCCCACAGTAGAATGAGATCATAACTGATATTCTCTGAGAACATGGATGGAGAATATTTGCACAGGCAGGAACTACAGAATGGAGGAATGAAGCTTGGGCTGACCTCATCAACATGATTAATGGTGTGCGAGGTCATAATAGATCTCATGAGGTCTATAGCCAATGCTGCTCTGACATGAAGCAAACAGGGCATGATGGTATAAGACAGCAAGGGATGCCACAGGTGGTGGCCCACTATTGATCTCCCTGATGAGGTCACACTATTTCTTGCATCATTGCATACAGTGATTAAGGAGTACTGCATGCAAGGGGTGAGATATAAGCAGGTGTTCCAGCAGATTCACATATTGTCATTTTTGTATTTTAGCAGCAAAATTGCATCATGCACATAGATCCACACAGGGTGATGATGATGATGATGATGATGATGATGATGAACATAAGTGTAATGGCATGTAGCCATGCAACTGTAATACAGATATAACAGTGCAATCAACATGTGTAATGTCTGGATTAATGTTCACAGGTTCATGAAATTCTGCACAACAGCAGGTCATGGCAGGTGAGTGTCTCCATACAGTATTACTCTGATCATTACCTGTTATTACCTCAGTCTCATGTCATGCCACTGCTGTTAACTGTCACATTGATATTTCTCTAACATTGTAAAATACAGGTTCATCCTTTGTAGGCACAAACCATGCAGGTGCTAATACAGACAGACCAGGTATGTTATGACATCATGGTGATAGTTTGCAGCAATGCTTGGCAGATCTGTGCTGCATTACATTAATGTTGTTTTTTCTACACATGGAGACATGCGCAATAGCTGCATGGTACGTCATATATTAGCAGCCCTTGCTACCGCATCTTATATGTCATCATGTCACTATTCCATTGCTTGCATACATGACTGTGTTGTCTTTCTCTTTACTTTACCACTGCAGGATCTGCACTACAACAAACAAAATCACAACATTGGGAGGCTGTCAGTGGTATGCTATTACCTATTTTTCATACATGTGAATGTTGTTATTCCTGTTGTTGTCCTTCATTAATAGTGTGTCCCTCTACCTATTCACAGGACAGACTATACCATCAAGTGCACAAACAAGTTGTATGTTTGTGTAATACTTACTGTATGTTTTAACACTATTGGAATGGTCCATGATGATAATGATGTGATTAAGACTTCTATGTTTATGACTTTGTTTCCCTACAATGGTTGCATTTCATCCCTCTTCTCCCTTGCAATCTTTCCACAAGGACTTGTCAGGTGTGTGTTATGGTTGTATGCCTCATATATATCAGGTATGTTGGATGTGTAACATAAGTGTCAGCCCCTTTTTATATAGATTCCTTGACCCATACACAGATAAGACCTCATAGTAAGTCATTATCATTTAAAATGTTGTTTGGTGATGATGTGCTGTAAACAACTATGAACCAACCATATAGCATTAATGAGGTGGAAGCAGGTGTATCAACTAAGCCAAAACTGGAGATCCAAAATATAAAGAAAATAATGAAATGTATTGAAGCAGTTGATTGAGTGCTTTCATCTCTAGAAGAAACTTCATCAGAATAAATTCCAAAGGTAAACCACAGTCTTTTTATATTCGAACAACTTAATCAATCATACAATTTTCCAATAATTAAAATAATTAATTGGCAATTTTTCTAAAAACACACAAACTTCCTATATAAAATAATACATCAGTTGAAAGATCTGTTAAAATATATTTAGTAGTTGTTCTTGCTAATAAAATCCAAGCATTTCATTAATCATTTAAGTCATCATCATCATCTGTAACACTGCAGTGAGATATATGTGTCATATGTCTTTAATGATATACTGCATGTGATGTAAGCATGTTGTCCTGATCTGTGTCATCTGTCTCTTCACATCAACTGCCTTTATACTCCACTAGTCCATCCACTGATCCCAATGTGGGATCTGATGTATCCCAGTATGGTAGCATGGCTGCTGGCACAGAGGATACTGACATGGTGATTCAGTCAAGACCAGATAGTGACAGTCATGTGGATGTGACTGTAGCCTCAGATGTTGAGTAGAATTTGTCCAGCCATTCTGACAATGAGGGGACATCTGATGGTGAACATGATGACACCATGTTGAGACTGCTGCTAATTTTGACAGTTCCACACAACACACTGATTCTGCCTGTCACAGTAGATATAGGTGTGCAGTTGGTGTGCATGGGCATGTGTTAGAGGGTGTCCGCTTACTCATAAAGGCAAATGAGTGTTCCCAGCAACATCATAAGTCTGACATCCGTGCACTTGCCTGTGCCACAGATTGTGTCGTACACCCTCTGAGTTTGCTGCATGAAGGACAGGAGCACAGACACAGTGAACTAATGGCATAATTGGCTGCTCAGAATAAATGTGTATTATCTGTGGTATGTTCTGTAAAATTTCTATCAACAACAGTGCTACAGCAGTGCCATAGTACAAGCAGGGCTCTGCTTGCCCTGGCTGTGATTAGCCAATTGTCACATGGGAGAAGCAGGCCCCCTCTCTGCAGAACAAACCTTGCCCATTGGCATCAATGTCTATGCTCCAATATGCACATACATCCACTGTTGGTCCAGCAGTCCCAACCAGAAAGTCAAGTCACAGTCATGCTGCATTCCACAGTGTATTGCCACATGCTGGTGTCACCCCATAAGTCTCCTCTGTGGAGCAACCTGGTCCAAGTGTTTCCATATGTGATAGCAGCAGATCAGACAGCTGTGTGAGCTATTAGTTTGGGCAGTCTAGACTGTGTTAGAGTTACACTGACAGTTGATTCATTCTGTCCATTAGTGTCAATCTCATCCCATGGCAATGATGATTGCTGTGCAGAACACTGACAATGTCATCTGTCTGTCTGTGTTTGTTGATAAGTGTGATGCAAGTTGAGTCCGACAGTTATATTAACCACTGGTGATTCCATTTATTGCATTATTTTATCCATACTTTACAGTGCTACAGTTTGATTGTGATATTGATAACAGTTCTGCATTATGTCTTGAGTTGTTTTCCTATTTGCATCTTTTTATAGTTACCATATAGGAATGTGTTTCACAGTTGTATGTCCCTTATTGTCTGCCATACACAGATACACCAGTATGAATCTGTATGCATACCTGTGTCAGTTACGCCCTGAGTTGATGATCCCTGTTGTGATAAATTTGAATATGTTCATACTTTTATATAGTATGATTATGTTGTTATGTCTGACACTAAGTGTATATATCTAATGGGTAATTACCGTTAGATGCAATCTGTGCTGCTGTGATGGAGCAACACATGAACATCAATGTTTAATGTTCATACTTCTGTACATGTGGCTTGCTGAGACTCAAAGTTGTGTCAGACATTGCTGTGTTGCCTGAGCCTGCACTTGTGGTTGCACACTCCATTTCACACAGTCCTGTGTTATCTGCCCCCTGTGTCATCCTGATCCTCCTCTGATACCTGTGAGATGTCATCTTCAGACATCTGGGATTTTTGGGTTGTTCACCCACACCTGCAGTTGGAAGACTGCCATTTGCTGTTGTTAGCATGTTGAGTAGCATGGCACACACAGTTGTCATCTGTGCAGCCTTCTGAGGTGTCTATTGCAGTACACCCCTAGATGTGTCCTGACATCTGAATCTAGCTTTCAGTACACTAAACACATGATCATTGGTATTTCATGTTTCTGAATGCACTCTATTGTAGGCCTCCTCTGCAGGGTTTGATGGTTCTCTTTAAGGGGCCATTAGCCACGGCTCAAGAGGATAATCATAGTCACCTGTTATGGGGAGTACATCCACATGTTATCAGCATGGATATTGTTGGGAGGGATATCCTTAGCTTTCATCCTAGCTGTGTTCCTGTACTTACCCTGCAGTATTCTCTTAGCTATCTCACCTTGCTGGAATATAGCCCACAGAGTGCATTCTGTCCATATGGCAGTATCATGTTCATTTCCAGGGTATGCTATCATGATGTGTTATGCTGACATCTGCTGCACACATGAACTGGCAGTTCTGAGATGGCCAGCCCTTTCTATTAATGTATCTGCCTGCTTCTGGATGAAATGGTGTCTTGACAGGATTGTGAATGCAATTTATTCCACCAAGTACATGTGGGAAGTTTATAAGGCTATAAAACTGGTGCATAACAGTTCTCCACTCCATGGGGGTAGATGGAGAGTATATGTAGTCATCCACCTTGCTGCACATTGTTGCCAGAAATTTTGATAGGATATGAATGGCAGCTGTCTGTCACACTCCTAAAGCAAACCCCATGTGTCTTTGGAATGTCCCTGATGCAAGTACACCCAGGCTGAGACACAAGTTTCTTTCAAGAGGGATGGGGATTCCTCACCATTTCCATACAGACATGTGGGTCACACATGTTGCATGCAGCCTGCAGCCTGCAGCAACTGTCTGCCTAGGTGGTTCCTGTCAATTATTTGATGACCGGACAGTTGGTTAAGTTGCAGCCTTGCTTTCACTCTAGCTGGCTGCCTTCTAGGCCTCACATCCACATCCTCTTCCAATGCTTTTAGTATTGCAGCCTGTTGCAGTTCATTCACTGCAGGTATCAATTTTGTTTTCATTTATTTATTTATTTGGCAGTATTATTATGGAGTTGGCATTGCAGTTTAATCACTATTTATTTTGAAATCTGGTGGGTGTGCACAGAATCTATAATTATCCTAATAGTAAAGGACTCAGACTGATTGCAGTATGTCTTCTGAAATTACATCCAAAGCTGCTATGCTGAAGGCTTCCTTCACCGTGCTGCACTGTCCACAAATATCTTCTGTAATCCAATCTATTATTGACACCATAAAACAAAATTATCACTGGTACAGTCATATCATACAGTTTACTCATAAATCAAAGTTATATAAATTAATATATTAATATTTCTGCTATTATTGCAATGTGCAATATTTAATCTTTTTTCAAATGTGTGTTTCTGCTATCTTAATTTATCGAGTACAGGATGTTTTGACCCCGCCGATTCACCCCCGGACGATTCGCCCCCAACCTATTTGAACCTGGATGGTTGGACCCGAGCAACCCATTAAAAAATGCAAAAAAATGTTTAAACACAATTAAAACAGGAAACAGAGATTTCATACATAAAAAATGATGAACGGAAACTACGGACTGTAAAAGTAATAATCATAACATCCGGATTGCCAGGGTTGCTATAGTTTGTAATTTCTGTTCAATGTACACCTACGGATTAATGGCTGAAAGTTAAACAGTCATCTCATTTTGCAGAGCACATAATAGGCCTTTTAGATTCACCACTACCCCTGAAACAATGTTTTGTGGGAGATATAATGTAGTGTAACTATTAGAAAAAATGTTTTAGAATAGCTGACATAACGGGTACATCAAGCAAAACAGAATTCCTGCTGTATAACGAAAAGGAATATGCCAAAAAAAACACTGACGTTGAGAAAATTCTTTAATGATAACTGCAAAGCTTTCAGGACTATGCCCTTCATCAATACTACAAACATTTCAAGAATCAAAGCAATTAAATTTAAATAGGAGCCAAAAACCATCACATGATCGCAGCCAGCCAACCATGTGGTGAAACAGTTAAATGACAAAATTAGAATAAATAATTAATTAAAAAAAAACAGTACATAAATAAAATCCAAACTTTAAAATTTAGTATATTGTAACCTCACTAAAATTGGTTTTAGAATTATAGCTGTGTTACAACCAGGTGAATGATCAGCAGCAAAGCACAAAATCCATTCATATTCCTTAATTTCTAGGAAGTTGTTAATATCACCACCTCTCATAGATGCATACACCATATTTATCACCCTGAATTTAAATCTATGGGCATTCCCATTGGTACTAATGTGCTTATATAATGCATTATTTTCATTCTTTCTTCTAATATTGGATTTATGTTCAACAATGCATTCTTTAAGTTTTAAAGTGGTCTTACCTACATAAAAACAAGAACATTGGCTGCAGGTAGCTAGATGAACCATGTTAGAACTAACACAATTAGCTGTAAGCTAAAAGTATATTCATTCACTTCCTTTACCATAGATATCAGTGCAACATGTACAATTCAAACAGCTAAACGTACCAAACCTTGGGCTAACTTGAGGAATTTGTCTACCAGTAAAATCCTTATAACATAGCTTATTTTTCAACGTTCTCATATTCCTATATGAGAAATAGGGGCGGAAACCCAGTATATTGCTTACTTCTGGACGCCATCAGAACAACCTAATTTCTCTCTATAATATTTTTAATAAATCTGGTTTTAGTATTAAATGTTGTTACATAACTAACTTTAACTATATCTTCTTTAGTTTTACCCAGATTTATGGTAGATCCATCTTCTATTCTAAAAATTGGTTTAAGGGTAGTGTCCATATCCCTCATAGTTTTGTTTCTTAATTCTGAAATCAAGGTTTGGTCATAGCCACACTTCAAAAAATCAGTTTGCATTTCATTAAGTTGTTCCAAAAAGATAGAACTGTCAATGTTAAGTCTACTGGCTCTATTAAACTGTGCCATTACTATCCCCTTAAAAACTTGGGGTGTGTGCATGCTACTCTTGTTTATATACCTACCAGCATTATTTATTCTAATTTTGTCATTTAAGTGTTTTCACCGCATGGTTGGCTTGCTGCGATCATGTGATAGTTTTTGGCTCCTATTTAAATTTAATTGCTTTGATTCTTGAAATGTTTGTAGTATTGAAGAAGGGCATAGTCCCGAAAGCTTTGCTGTTATCATTAAAGAATTTTCTCAACGTCAGTGTTTTTGGCATAACGGGTACATCACACAGACTACATTGCTTGTGAGGTACAAAGCAACCTATAATTTTTTTTATGAGAGTGCAGTTGTTTACCTGAATTTTTTAGAGCAGGTTTTCCTAATGACACTTCTTTCTTCTTCTTCTTCTTTTGGCTTTTCCCAGTTATAGGTCGCCACAGCGGATCACCTGTCTGCTCATAATTGGTAGTGGAGTTTTACGATGTCGAGTTGCCAGCTCGGCGCTCCACCTTCCACAGAAGGCACACACATGCACTCACACCTAGAACCAATTTAGAGTGTCCAATCCACCTACAGCATGTCTTTGGGATGAAACCGGATCACCCAGAGGAAACCCACGCGACCACAGGGAGAACATGCAGACTCCACACAGAAGGCAACCCAGCCAAGGATCGAACTGGAGAACTTCTTGCTGTGAGGCGGCAACACTAACCGCTGCACCACTGTGGCCACCCAGGTTTTCCTAATGACACTACATTACTGAAAATACTTCTAGTATTGTACCCAGGGATTAATGAATAATTTATGGAGTTGATGTTTAATATCAATTATCAAAGATTAGCATTTAAAAAGACTGTGCTGAAGGCTGTGCCAGAATGGGAAGAAAGCAAATTGGCAGAGTTGTGAACGTTCTCCCATACAGAAAAAAGATTAAGAATGTATAATACATTAGTGTACTGCCACCTAGTGGCAATTGTAAGCTATTATCAATAAAAAATTAAAATGAAATATAGCTCGAGCAGAGAATCAGTTAAACATGTTGAAAATTACCTCAAAAATAAATCGAGAAAAAATAAGTTATAATGGATATCTGTACTGCTTTGCAAAATACAACCACGATCAGACAATAAAATTTTGGAGATGTGACAAAAGAATGTCTTATAACTGTAAATTCAGGCTTCAGACAAGTGTATCTACAAATGAGGTAATGAGTATGTTACATGAACACAGTCACGGAAGCGGCATGTCAGAAATAGAGGTGGAGAAGATAAAAACAACCATTAAAGAAAGGGCTAAAAACACAATGGAAATTCCAGCAATGATCATTAACACTGCAATAGAAGGTACTTCAGAAGCAGTGAAAGGTAAACTACCAAATAGTGAAGCAATGAAAAAAATAAGAAAAAGAAAAAGAGAAAAAGTTAATAAACCTCCAACACAACCAATTGATTTATGCACCTTAATAATGCCAGAGAAATATAAAATATATGGAAAAAATCAAAAATTTCTTCTGTATGACTCAGGAGAAGGAGATCAAAAAAGAATTTTAATATTTGGGAAAGAAACAACAAGTACATGGAGCCATTTAATAAAAAAACTATTCATAGATGGAACATTCAAAATAGCACCAAAACTATTTTCACAGGTATACGTAATAATGAGTGAATGAAGCGGATTCGTTATTCCAATAGCTTGCTGATAATTACCAGACAAGAGAAAAAACACATGAAAGAATGTTTTAAGGAATAAAGCACATTTGGCCAAACCTCAAACCAAATTCAATATCAACAAACTACGAAATAGCCTTATTAAATGTTATAAAAACAGCATATCCAACAACAGAAATCCACGGATGCTTTTTCCACCTAATAGAAAACATGAAAAAGATTATATCACATGAAGGACTGCTAGCCCAATACAATATAGATAGTGAATTTGTATTAAAAGCAAGAATGATTCCAGCACTCACCTTCATACCACTGAAAGAAATAGAGAATGCTATAGAAGATTTAGCATAGAACATACCAGAAGCACTGCAACTGGTACTAAACTCGTTTAAAGATAACTATATTGGATGACCAAATCGCAGAGGAAAAAGAAAAAAATACAATATTTCCACCTAAAATATGGTCAGTGTATGACAGAACCTTAAACGAAGAACAACGAACAAACAATTATGTAGAAGCTACTCACAGAAAAATGCAAACAGAATTCGGATTAGATCATCCAACACTGTGGCAATTTATAGATGGCATTCGAAAAATCCAATGTGGAAGAGATCAAGATTACGAGGCATTTATCAGTGGAGCAGAACCACCAAAAAAAAAAGAAAGAAATATCAAACAAATGATAGCAGACTTTTAACATTAGCAAGAGATTATGCTAATAAAAAAAATTTGGAATATCAACGGGGAGTAGCACACAATTTCTTAATGGGATAAATGAAAGATGAAGAAGGCATATTAACCTGAAGAAAAAAATGATTTTGTTTAATTTTAAAGAAATTATTTATAGTTGATAATAGATTAGTTAACATATCAACATAATATAAAATACAAAAATATATTTAATTGATGGAAAACATATGTTATAAAGTATGTTATAAAGTAAACATAGTCATAATATGTTAAAACATAACACTAGTTATTATATGTTAAAGATTTAAATGTTATATTTATACTAACCAATGTAATAATTAAAATAAAAATATTAATAAAAACATATTTACAATGAAAAATTAACAGTGCTATTATTGAATAATTGATTAATTAATAACTTAATGATAGAGTACTTAAAATAATATATTTGGAGTCAAATAGTCTGGGGTCGAACTGTCCACTAAAAACTCACATATACAATACATATAAATTTATACATGAAATTATATAGAAATGCATTGGGGTTGAACCGTCCGGGAGCAAACAGTCCAGGGTCGAACTGTGGGGTCGAATAGTCCTGCTTTGAATTTACTATGCATTATTTCGGGTCTATATTAGTTCGCTAGAATCACTTTGAAACAAACACCTAATCATCG
Organism: Protopterus annectens; assembly: GCF_019279795.1. Lineage (NCBI taxonomy): Eukaryota > Metazoa > Chordata > Ceratodontiformes > Protopteridae > Protopterus > Protopterus annectens. The sequence goes on along the minus strand of NC_056736.1, from coordinate 30,974,317 downwards.
ATCCTCACAGAGCAAAAATCATTTCAGCATTTCGCTGAATTTACAGAAGGCAAGGAAATACTTGCCCTACAGCAAAAATTTGCCCTTATCTCCACTGTAGTGCAATCTTGAAGTTGGTATATATAGTTGGGTGGGGGCTCCACATGGGGCGAAGCTGCCCACTTGGGTGGGTTTGATTTGCTTAGCTGTTGGTTCATTGTGCTGTAGGGCAAGTATTTCCTTGCCCTCAGTAAATTCAGTGAATCGCTTAATTAATTTTTCAAGTAAATTTTTTTTGCCTGCTTGAAACTGAAAAATAGTCATAGCTTTGAAACATGTAAAACTTTTTAAAACCAAACGACACATTGCAAGCCATTCTGTGATTCAAATCTTGGATTTGCATATATGTCCATCCTTGCATGTAGGTTAAAACCAGCAATTTCACAACTAATTCCACAGTATATTATATATCCATCTTTTCATGTAGGTTAAAACCAGCAGTTTTACAACTAATCCCAGGCCCAAATCCATCCTCTCCAACACAAACTGCTCCAACACAGTTCTCAGAATATAATAACCCCACTATCTTCATCCCTGGGCAAATCAACAACAGCAAAACCAACCATCTTTTAATGCTAAATATTAATATTAGAAGTATCAAAAATAAAATACCTGAACTCCAGGCCACAATAGCACACTACTCCCCAGACATAGTTGTTTTAACAGAAACCTGGCTAAATAAAAACATAACTAACTCAGAAGTTCTCCCTACTGGCTACAATATCATTAAACAAGACAGACCACTTTGTAAAGGGGGTGGAACTGCCTTACTGTATAAGTCCAACTTAGCTTTACATCAAATACCAAACTCCTACCCCTACCCCAATAATTGGGGCATACTTATCTCAAAACTTCAACTTCACCCTAAAAAGGTCATCACCACAATTGTGATCTATATTCCACCTGGTAATACACCTACTAGCTTTGCAGACTTCTTATCCTGATGTTCTTCCACATACTCAGAAGAAACCCTTATTCTGGGGGATTTCAACCTAGAACAGTTCACCTGTATATCAGAACCACCGAGTAATCTAATAAATCTCCATGGCTACCAGCAGCTAGTCCAAATTCCAACTAGATAAGATAAAAAATCTAAAATGGAATCCATCCTTGACTGGGTCCTAACTAACAATCCCACATTGTACCCCCACAGAGGCAGTCTCCCAGACACCTTAAGTGACCACAACATAATATACCTTATACGTAGTCGAACAAGCATATGCAAAACCACTAACTATAAATCCACTAGAACCATAAACATTTTCTCTCCTGAGGTCCTCAATACTTTACTCTGTAACTGTGACTGGACCCCCATAAAAACCATCCCACTTGACCACGCTGTAGCATATTTCAACAAAACTTTTCTACAATACCTAGACACTGTCACTCCATTGTGCAAAATCAAGGTTAGAACCTCTATAAACCCCAGGCTCAGTAAAGAAACCAAACCACTGCCTGGCTTTACTATCAAAAAATCAAAGAAACACAAAGCCTAACTAAGTACCAAAAACTGTGCAACCATGCAAAAACATGCATTAGGCTGGACAAAAAAATCCTACTACATGAAATTACAAACCAAATACCAACACGACCCACAAAAATTTTGGAAAAATGTAAACCAGCTACTAAAATCCACCCAAAAGGCTCCAACCACCCCTGACACTAAAGTTCCCATTGAAACACAATTCAACTCCCAATTTCTGAACTCAATTCTATCCTTAGTATCACAGGACAGTTCCAAACTCACTATCCCCCACAATACAAATAACACTAATACAAGCTTTACCCTCAAAACAGTTTCCACCACTTCAATCAAAAGCATGCCCTCCAAAATAAAAACCTCATCAACAGCAGCCAATCTACTTCCCAGCTATTTCTTGAAACTCACAGCAGATGCTATTGTTATCCCAATCTCCACTCTCATAAACAGATCAATTGTTGAAACCTATGTGCCTAAACTCTGGAAAATATCCTATGTTACACCCATACATTAAGGTGGGACCTCTACTGAACTTAATAAGTACAGACCCATGTCTATAATCTCCCCCTGGCTAAAATTCTAGAAAAATGCATCCATATCCAGATGCTAAAATATCTCCTAGATAGCAACATCCTGTCATCTACTCAACATGGTTTCAGACCTGCCCATAGTAGCACTACAGCCCTGCTCTGCTTCACAGATGCAGTAAACCATCTCAAAAATGAAGGCCTGCAGGTGTCAACTCTTTTTTTTTGGATCTGTCCAAAGCATTTGACACAGTCTTGCACCAAATCTTGCTAAACATACTAAACCAATATCACCTATCAAATTCCAGTCTTACCTGCTTCCAAAGCTACTTAACTGACAGGTACCAAGATGTGAAATGGGAAAATTCTCTCTCCTCATCTGCCAATAAATATAGGAGTTGCACAGGATTTTACCTTAGGACCACTACTATTCACAATCTTCACAAATGACCTCCATACTTCCACACAGCATGCATCTATCATTTAGTATGCAGATGACACTACCTTAATCTGTACGGCACAGAATATTCCCACCCTCCTGCAAACAACTCAACTAGCATTCTCTGATGTTAAAAACTACCTTACCAAAGCCCAACTTATCCTCAGTCCAAAGAAAACTCAGCTTATGATTATAACCAGTTCTAACAAAAACACTGATAACAGTCAATTCACTATCTACTCAACAAATGCTACTCCAATTGCTCCAGTGGCACAGGTTAAGCTACTGGGAGTAACCTTAGACTCCCACCTAAAATTTGATAGTCATCTCAACTTAACTATTAAAAATGTACATGCTAAACTGGGATCACTCTACCGTATCAAACCATTTCTTACCAACAACACAAGATTAATCATTGCTAGCTCCCAACTTCTGTACATCCTACTCTATGCATCTCTCATTCTGACTAATCTCAACAAAACTGAACTAAACAAAATGGAAGCCTTATAAAACAGAATTGCCCGCTTTTCTGCAAATTGCTCATATAGAAATCATCACTGTATTGCTTTGAGACAGCTCCATTGGCTTGCACTGCACAGCCTCCTAACCTACAATCAGCTCGGCCTCTGTCATTCTATCTATTACCTCCCCAATATGTGTCCTGCCCTCAAAAACCTAGTACAACATCACTCAGCCAACAAGCCTCTTAGATCATAAAGAAAACTACTACTAAAGGTCACCAACAGCTACAATAGCTTTGGAGACACACTATATAGTAATTTAGTGGCTAAAAAAATGGGACTTTCTCCCCACTACCAAAACACTTCGTCCAAACCCTCCTTTAAAAACCTCATTAGGCAACATCGCAAGCAAAGCTGGCAGTGCCATGACTGCTCCCCAAGCTAGTGAAAGCAGATAAGGTACACTTAATAAACCTAGAGTACTTGATAATAGTTTTCACACTTACTCACAAACACTGGCTAATGTACAATGTATGTACTGTACCTGTGTACTATGTATGTATTCTACCTATCTTCCAAATTTCAGCTGTACACTACAAATCTATTAATTACCTTTATTTTTAAATTAATATTTTTTTGTTTGTTCTCTCCACTGTAACTGTTGATGTGCTGCATACCACTGTAAAAACATGTCTATTGTAATTTGTGTGTATACTGATCATACCTGAATATCTACATATATCTGTAAATTTTCTGTGTGGAGCTTTTCTCCTTGGGCATCTACTGAAAAAGGGCCTTTTCAGCTCAGTCAGACATCCCAGGTTAACAAATGTAAAATAATAAAATAATAATAATAATTTAGTGAGGCAAGCAAATATTGTTTAATAAAAATAAATGTTTATATATATATATGTGTGTGTGTGTGTGTGTGTGTGTGTGTGTGTGTGTGTGTGTGTAAGCAGATATATATATATATATATATATATATATATATATATATATATATACAGATATATATCTATAGATATAAAAGAGAACATAATAAATATATATATAACTAAAGGCACCAGTAATGGGAGTGATGGGGCCCAAGCTAAATACCTCTTGTAAGTATTGATATCACCCCCTCCCCCACACCGAAACAGATCTGCCCTGCAGCACAATACCAACTGTTGCAAGTCCCATACCCAGGACCCTACACAACATGGCCACAAAACGTTAACAATAATCCATCCCACTTGTGTGATGTCAGGATGGTATTAATTATATATCATGCAGTACAGTCTGGCTACTATAGGGAATGTACAATGTGGAAGCAATAAACATTCCAAAGATACATATACACGCTCACATATATGCAGATACATATATATATATATATATATATATATATATATATATATATATATATATATATATATATATATATATATATATATATATTTTTTTTTTTTTTATACACCTACGCACACACAGATCTGTATAGAGGGTGCAAAGCATATTGAACAGCCAGTATTCCTACAGTTGCCATCTTTTCAAATGGACAGTGTATGAGTGACTCATACAAAAGACAATTGTTGCATGAAACATATACCCACAGAGAATTCAAAGGATATGACACCACACACAGGTTTGCATACATAAGAAATGTTTATTTGTGTACTATCACAGTTGTATATGCCATGTCATATAGCCGTTTAGACTTTGAAATACATATTAACTGATTAATGCAACTTTCAAGCAGATCATTTTATACAGTACTCCAAAAGCATAATATATGTTGCTGTCCAGGCCAAGGCCTTCAAGCAGTACAACAGTAAAGAAAGACTGGGCCAGAAAATAACAATCAATCAACAGTAAGTAATGCAGATGTATAGTTCAGCAGCCTTAAATTACACTCTGTACTCAAACACTAAGGGGAAAAGAATTAAATTGCCACAATGAGGATGTATCTGTTACATAACAATGCTTAACTGAAAACATCACTATCACACTGACAAACGGAACAGTCTGTATGACAGTAAGCACTCGGCCACCAATGTTCCCAAGATGAAATGTATGTTAATGTACAGCCATATACCTTATAACGGCTTACTACTGATATCCTTCTCATGTTGTAACAGCCTAGGTTATACATGGTTCATACACCTCCCCCATAGACTGACTTACAGGGGCATATAATACTGTTACATACACTGACCTCCGAACTGCAGAAGGGCACACGTGTTGTGCAGCTGAAGTCCACATATATATATATATATAGGCCCTACCCCACAATATGTGTGGGGACCACAACAGCACTGGAATGATGGAAGGAATGGCAGCACAACATAATCACAGGCTACTACATAACAACCTCTTACTGCATGTCATATTGACAATGCCTGGTATATAGGTGGAGTACAGAGGCTGGAATGCAGGGCCATATGTGAAATAGTGTTGATATACACTGAGAAAGTTGCTGGTGTTACAGGAAAGTCTGCAACATACCCTTAGTCAGGAATATAAAGTCAGAAACACAAATAGATGTAGCCATGTACTGACAGCACTCAACACACACAATGCCTGTGATATATCTAACACAAGACATGTGTGGTGGACAGACAAAACATAACAGGCACTCCTCCAGCCATCATGTGGATAGGCCAACAGTTGAGAGCTATGCAAACAGACTGCATACCATGTTAAATTAGTATGTACATACAAACACCGTAGCACTGGTGCTATAAAATGCATATAACACACTACTTACACTGTCTTATACAAATATGATGCAGGCCTGAGTCTGCAAGTCCTCTTGTAAGAGGTATTGCTACATGCTGTTTGTAACACTGCTGCCACACACAGGAAGGATGTCCTCCATACAGGAAAGGTAAAGGGACCATGCCCACATGATGTAGGAATTTACAGTAGTGGGTTGCCATGACAGAGGTAATTGGAAGTACCACACAGCATGCTGCATGCAGGTAGCAAGTGGTAGAGAGAGAGAGGGAGAGAAAGAGAGAGAGAGAGAGAGAGAGAGAGAGAGAGAGAGAGAGAGAGAGAGAGGGAGAGAAACATTATTCCGACATCAGGTGTGTGAAGTATATATTCATGTAAGTGAATGTAGTACTTGGTCCATAATAATGGAATAGATGATGTGGAATGATTTATATGTGTCATCAGGTGTTGTTGTTGTAATGATTTCCAGCTGAACAACAGCTATGGATAATAGTGTCTGTCCCTGTGGACAGTGGGCCATACCTGTCAACTATGCAGATCAGCACAGACTAACAAGATGTAAGCCATCATAGTGTGTGATGTGCAATGCAAGACATGTATATTAGTGTGTCCAATAGCTGGTGGTGGAAGTGATGCCGTTATGATGGACACGAGGGTTCCAGAGCCCACCACTTGCAGGACAGTCATATTAACGTGTAATGTAGCATGCAGAAATGCCATAGGTGTGTAAAAGTCTTACCTGCAATCTGTCCCTATATATACCCCCCTAATGTTAGGCTGTGTCTACATGTGGCACCTGTCTGTGTTGTAGCAAGGCAGAACAGTGCAGCTGTGCAGGAAGCACAGTTAGAGAGTATGAACCTGATCCCTATATTAATATATATATATATATATATATATATATATATATATGTATATATATATATATATATATATATATATATATGTATATATATATATTATATATATATATATAGGTATATATGTCTACAGATATACGGACACCTATATGTATATATAGAGATATATACAACTCATAATATATATCTACACACACACACACACACACACACACAGACACACACATATATATATATATATATATATATATATATATGTATATATATATATATATATATATATATATATATATATATATATAAACACACATATGTATATAGATACATGTCCCTTACTTTTGCATGACAGTGTTGCATGATATGTGTGAGGGAACATCACACATATCAATACACACATATATATAAAGCAGTAAGTTTGTGCAAAATGGATGGTTATGTCAGGTGTAAACCCCATGTTGGGAACACATTGCCCTTGTTAGTTAAGGTGGGATTGGGAATTTGGGAAAGGATAGCAGGTATATTTGCGGAGGTGGGTTGGGTTGGAAGATAGAAAATACAGCCTATATGGGTGATATATAGCACATGTGGTGGGTAAACACCCTGGATTGGGAGTGTCGTCTGCAATGTGGAAGCCTCATGAGCCCCATATGGAAACAATGGGACCAAGCCCCCCACCCATGGTCAGTTACAACATCAGTTTTATGACCCTAAAGGTGTCTGGGCTGGAGGCTGAGCAAGAGCAGCATGCACACCCTGTGAGTGTGTACTGAGGGCATCAAGGTGCTGTAGCACATCTCCAAAGTCTCTGTGGTGCTCCCTATGCACCAGACCCTGGACCTGACCTCAGGTGATAGGATCATGTCTGTGTGCTCCTGAGAGGGGTGACCACCATCCCCTGAGGTGGTTCCACCTGAAGGTAGTACAGGACCAGAAAATGAGGAGACCCCAGGGTGGGTCTCACATGTGATGTGTCCTGGTAACATGGCCAGATGAGGTGGAAGAGGTGGTTCTGCTGGCAACTGTTTCCTAAACATGCTATTGTGTCACTGTTAAAGAACATATGTTGGTAGTAATAGTCCACACATTCCCGGATCATGTCCTGCAGCATGCATAGATATCCCCAATAACACAAAATAATGGATGTGCAGCAATCATAAAGCAAACAGACCACATACATATATGGAACCATAGTGGCCCTTACAATGGCATGCAGGTCACATTGTCCATAACAGGCCACCAATGATAGTGTCCCCACAGGGAACATGACTACAAACACAGAGCACAAAGTGTTGTACAATACAATATATGTCTCAATGGTAGGTATTCTGTAGACATACGTGTTGAGTTGTGTGATCAGATTGTTGTTGCAGATATGGTGGGGTGGAGACAGAGATGTGTATTAAAGACTATTATAACCTTGCTGTATGAGGTCATCAGACCTGTTTCCATCTTTATGTCATTCAGGCAAGATGTCCCAGGAGAGGCTTCCCATTTATGGAGGAGAATGATGTCATCATCTCACACCTGGTGAAGCACTACCAGGTGTTGTTTGGCTGAACAGCCTATGAGCAGCAGGAGCGGAACGCCCTGTGGAATGTTCTTGTCCATAGGGTAAACAATGTCGGCCTGCATAACTGCAGTTATGAGCAGATCCGGCATCATTGCACAGACCTACTTCACAATGCCCGACGGCATGGTGCTGCAGTCAGAGGGTGGATCAGCTCGCAACAGGCGGGGTCCATGCCATCCAGCCCCCCCTGACATATGTTGAGGAGCTCCTTGCCAGCCTTCGGGCACTGGCCCGCCCACACACACACCTGCTGGAGAGCATAGTAGAGGTGGGTGCTACCCACAAAATGGCAGAGGTGCATGCAGATAAGGCCACAGGGCAGATCGGTAGACCACTGTTGCGTATCCATTTGCATCTGTGCAGTTAGATCATACATATGTGAGATGACATATATATAGTCTGTTGCTGTGTAGTAGTAATAAACAGATTTGCATAATATGTAGTATTGTGGGCTTGCACTGTTGATATACTGTAATGCTGCACCCACCCTGTACCAATGCCACAGCTGTGGCTACTGACATTACATCTCTCACACACTTATGTAGGTCCCTCTAGTATACCTCCAAGGCAGCAGTCTGAAGCTGGTGAGTATGGTGTTTATTCAGGTTTGTGAAGACACCAGTCATGTTATGGCCATGGTATATTCCATGCACACATTTAGCACACCTACCTATAATGCATGCCATACATGTTCACGTATTGTTGCTGTTAACTGCACTGCATCACAGTGGTCACCATGATGGTGTATCTGAAGGGTATGTCAGATTCCTGCAATATAACTAACATCCTGCCATTGCAAAATGTGTGCACAAAGATGAACATAATGGTGGGACAAATAGCCTACAGTAGGGACATGTGTGAAACATCACCCTTATACAATGATACAACAGTGTATATACCAGTATTACAATGGCAACTGTTACTGACCTACACTATGGCATATCGCAATACTGCAGTCCACAACCCTTACAACCTGCAATGTGGTCCTAACATGAGCAATGAGTGTGTAGTATGGAATTGTATGTTAGGATAGCAAATATGGGGAATACATACCTTCACAAACACTGGAAGCATATGTGTGCACACACTCCAGATAAAATATAGTGGAAGCAGCTGTTGAGGTACTGACCGCATGCATTTGTCATGGAATTGCACCTTCCAGTAAGTACATGTCCCCAATGTCACACCAAGAAATGGTCTGCTGTCCAAGACATTTGGCCATCAAATGTGCCCATTTACCTCCAACAGAGGCAGCCATGGCTTGCACACATTTTACATGCCATGGCATGGACCCCATACCCAACAGGTAGCTCCCAGGAGTTGGACATGTAGCCATGCCTCACCATTGCAAACACCATGGCAAACAGTGCAGACAGTCCTGTAAGTGGTGAGGATGTATGGGACAGAATAATGTAGGAAATAAACAGGTGGCCATCCAGGACAGATGATGTCACATGTAGAAAACCATCATGCAGGCTGCCTAGTAATATGCCACAACACTGAGGGAGTTGCAGGAATGTTTAGCAAAAACTAGCAGTGCAGTCCACGTGTCAGCAATTGCCTGTAAACCTGTGGCCCATGGGTTAGGGTAATCAGATGAGACAGTTGTACCACAGGAAACATCAGCCAGCCCTCTCTACAGGTAGCATATTTATAACAGAAAAGGTCCCCAAAAGGCATGCATTGCAATATGTACTGGTGTACCAAGACCACATTGGAAACCTACTGACAGTATCATATAAGATACATTTGCTGCACAAGAAACACCTCACCCCACCTCAGGGCCACCATCCCCATCTATTCTGTGCTGGTGCCAGTATACACCTGTATGTTTGCTATTCATTAGCTGGGACTAGGCTGTTACACATGGTGTTTAGTGTTTGGGACATTGCAAACTGACATACATGTGTAGGCCATAGTTGTCAAGCATCTGCAAAAAGGCTGAAGGTGGGGAGGGGGTGCCATCATGACACAACAGTGCATTGCAGCAAGGATCCAAAGGATGCTATGGATGTCTGTATCTGCACACAGTCAGGGTCAGAAACTGTGGCAGACATAACCCTGACTCCACAGCAATAGCGGCAGCAGTGTGTGAGCTCCAAAGGCTGTGCACGAGTTGACCTTGCAATCATGCAGAGTTGGGGGACATGTGTAGGGCAGACTGACAAAATACTGGCAAATGCAGATGGCCCATGCTAGTATACCCCTGCCAGGAATAGTGACTGCTGTAGTACACATAACAATAAGTGCAACAAACCATCATGATAAGGGCGTGCACACATATGCACCGACAAAGTGTATACATCTCAATCAGCATCAGAGCAACTAAGAAATTTGTTTGACACTGCATTTGATTGTACAGGAAATATGTCACATATCAGGCTCATGTAATGTTAACATATGCAGTAATGTGGTCCCATGGCATATCAAGGAAGAGGGCATCATATCAATAAGGGTGTGTACACTCCCCATAACCACTGTAAGGTTTGATGTTTGTCAGTGTAATTGTATCGTATTGGTCATAAATGCATCGCTGATGATGACATCTGAAAATCAGACATCAGGCATTCACAAATGACATCTGTCCACATATCATCCCAAGGTATGTGTCAGACAAACACATAGAGGCTATGAGCAACAAAGCAGACATAACTGACACAGTAATACACATTCAGCAATGGTGTGTACACCTGTGAGGTATGGTGCACAGTACATGGCAGGGTTCTGAACAGGCACACAGCAATAGTGTGTACATGGGTGCATTGTTTTCCAGGGGAAGGAGCATCACCTGCTAACACAGCCCATGCATCACACACATGTATACTGTTGTTAGCATGGATTGACTATAGCTACACTGCATGCTGTTGAGTACCATATGTTTTGCATTTTGACAGATAGGTAATAAGAGGTCTGTGTGTAATATCTTCATGCAACCTCAACTGTAAGTGTGTGTGTGTGTGTGTGTGTGTGTGTGTGTGTGTGTGTGTGTGTGTGTGTGTGTGTGTGTGTGTGTGTGTGTGTGTGTATCCATGTATGCACATGTGTGATTGTGGGATTGTTCATACATCTCGACTTCACTTTGAAATCATGCAGTACATGTACATGGATTGACACATGAGCCACCAGGAATACTTGTCTGATATGTAATCTCAGGACAGCTGATAGTATAATAAGGTCTGTAGCATGAAACATGCATTGGAGGGAAACTAGACTAGATAAGGTATACTGTTATAATTGCAATCAGCAGAAAGGTGAAAGAATACTCACGTATGCAGCTACAGATGTATTGGGGAATTACTACACAACATCAATGAGTGTATCCAAATATTACTGTTGTCCACATAATAAGTTAATAGAGCAACAGATCTTGTATCTACTGAGCAATAGTTACATATGACACTCCAGTGAATGACATTATTGAGTGACTGTAGTAGTCCCTAACATATGGGGGCCATGCTCACGATGTCTGGACAAACCCAGTGTGAACACTGGATGATAGCAGTGAGTCCTTGTAAAACTGACTCCAATCAAGTCAAAGAGATAATGGAGTAACAGGTCATGTTTTGTGATCACTTGTCTAGACAATTAGAAGAATGATACATTAATGATTGGAATTAATGAGTGTAAGTTTCCAAGTGTGATGCAGGATGGGGATTTTAAGAGAATAAACTTAGGACAGTCTGTAAACTCATGTAGGTATTATGGTGGAATGTCAGGGTGTGTGTGTGTGTGTGTGTGTGTGTGTGTGTGTGTGTGTGTGTGTGTGTGTGTGTGCGTGTGTGTGTGTGTGTGTGTGTGTGTGTGTGTGCATGTGTATACTATTAAGCAATGACATACAGTTCTTATAGTGCATTTCTTGTTTCCCGTCACAGGTAGCAAGGTGTGTCAGGGTCCCTCCTGCATGCAATCTGATGTTGGTGTCCATACAGATACTGAAACTGGTGATAGGTGTGTCAAGGCACAGGCCTGGTTGTCAGAGGCCAAAACTGCACCATCATTTGACATCCCTCTGTTATTCACCCCATCCCTGAACACAGTCACAGGGCCTATAGATACCCATCACCAGTGGCCATAGGAGAGGGACAGTTGGTGGTTGGTGGCAGTGCACAGGACAGTGTGGTATCTATGGCTGCTGTGTCTGGACACAGCAGCCATAGCCAGATGTCCGGCAGGGTACCACATTTGCAGATGTAACAAGGGTGCTCATGAGAAGGCTGCTGGTCATCGTGCCCCTGGCAGAAGTGTCACATCTGGTACTACCAGATGCATGTTTCAGGTTGTCATGGAGGTGCAGGCACATATGGAACAGTACACCAGAGGGGGTCTGAGGCTGGAGAGGGCTGCTCTTTCAGCTGTAAGTGACAACACCCGTGATCTTGCAGGTGCCGTCCATTATTTTACAGAGGTCATAAATAAATTGTGGGGTGACATGGTCCTCGACCGTGGATTGTCCATGCTAAAGCATGTCGTGGGAGTGGTGCAACATAGGCCAGCAACACCAACATCTGGAGGTTGATGTGGATTTGCAAGGACACAAGCCACTCCCGTAGTGGCAGTACTAGCCCCAGCACTGCAGGGGGGGTGCTGTCCACACCACACCACAGCAGACCACATGCACATGGCCCTGGCCAGTCCCAGGAGGGACCTGGTTCCAGAGGACATATGCCATCATCAGGGGAGAGTAGCATTTTGAGGCTTGCACCTGGACATGCTCATGGAACCGCTTGCAGGCACAGTTCTAATGTGCGTGGCCAGAGGCAGTGAACTACACACCCTGCCAGGTATGGCCTGCAGCTGTCCAACAAGCACCTGTATAGGGCAGCCACATGGCAGAACTGTGTGCATGCATAGTCACACACAATATGAACACACCTAGGGTAACCCCATACCTACAAACACCACAACACCATGGCCATATCAGTAATTAAAGCCCCTCACACACACACACACACACACACACACACACACACACACACACATGGTGTCGAACGAATGGCCCAGCCTAGGTCTCTGGCAAACCAACAACACACCCTGTGCATATGATGATACCTGTGTCACATCCCTGTCATCCATAACATCGATGCAGGGACAGGCTAATAGGATTCTGATGTACACTGTGACTGTACTACAGTGTACAAATGTACTGCTGTGTAACATGTTGTCAGCAGTAATGTTTAATGCTTACATGTCAGGTAGTGTAGCTGTCCAGCCATGATGCATTATAGCTGTTATTAACACTGAGTGATTGCGGTCTCCATAATGTTATCCATTTGTGTTGTAGTTGTCCATGTGTCAGCAGGAGGTTGGTCTGCTGTCATATCTTACAAGGGGTATGGCACTGTTGTGACACCTTGGCTGTGCCATATCCTGGGCACAGGTGAACACATGTCACAGGTTTGTATAACAGTCACTGCCTGTGTCACATGGCTGATAGGTCTGGGGGTGGTGTATACAGGTGAGTGCATGGTGGCTGCTATTAGCAGCCCTTCTAAAGTGGACAATTGTAGTTGTACTGGGTGGTACACACAACATGTGTTTGTATA